>NC_142810.1:60082980-60175480 GCF_049724085.1 Artemia sp. Qi Xiang Cuo
AACTCAAGCATCGATACGAAAGATGATTGTATTATCCATTCGCATTGCTACGACGGCATCTGCAGTGTTCATTTAGCACGCTAAAGTACATTCTAAGTTTAATATGGTTCTTTACTTATCTTTCGAAAACTTTTTTTTTTTATAATTGAAAAAAAGCGTGCGAAATGTATTAAACAAATAGTTTAAAATGAATGTTGGCTTCAGTGGCACTTGACACCCCGAAATTGACCAAAAGTTGATTTTTCCGATTACCAGTTAACTGTCAGTGTGAATAGATTAAACCTAAGGGACTTTGACAAAGATGACCAACTCAGGAAAAAAATCAGTTCTTTGGTATTTAAATTTTCCAAAGACCATGTCATTGCTCATTTTTTGTTCATCCACTTGAAAATTTTAGACTATGTCTGGCAGCTATTGTCACAGCAGCTCGAAATCAGAATACAAGTCCTAAAATCCGCCTGAAATCCTGAGAACTCTGTGTAATATAAATTCAGAAAGTTCAGGTATTTTCACAATAGATATTTATTATTCGACATTAAGGAAAGGTCTGATTCATCTAAAAGAAAAAAATTCAAGAAAGAGATTCATCCAAAAGGGAAACAGCTTCTGTCTCGGATATCCATCAAAACAGGCTTTTTTCAAACCAAACACTATAAAAAAAGCTACATAAAAAAAAAATAACACAAATAAAGAAATGTTATAAGAAACCATCAAAGTATGTAGGCAGGGATAAGGCCAAGAGAGCCCCAATTGACAGACATAAAAAAGGACATAAATCCGGGTCTAACAGTTTGCAACATCCAAATTTCTCTTTTGTTTTGTGCCAACAACACAGTTTTTTTGTGAATGATCTTGACAGACATTTATTTCACGACTTTAAAATCAAACAATTACAACAAAGAAGAAAATGTGAAGATTCTAATTTGTCTTTTACCCCAGGATATTACCTCATATTTGTAGAATACGAAAAACTAAGAACGGGGGTTCAGTTACACAAGAGTTCTGTTGTAAGAGGATTCAGTTACAAAAGGGCTTTGTTTATTCGTGTTGGGTTTCATGGGGGTAGATTTGTACGAAGGTTCAGTTGAATAAAGTTCAGTTGCACGAGGGTTCAGTTAAATAAGGTTCAGTTGCACGGGGGTTAGGTTACAAGGGGTTTAGTTGTACGGGGGTTCAGTTGCTTGGAGTTAGTTACACGAGGGTTCAGTTACACGCAGACCATTCTGCCTATGACAAGGGCTGTCCCTTCCTCAAACCTAACTCCTTTTCGTACTGAGGTTAAATTTTTATCACCATTCTTTATGAAAGACTGCTCAAAAACATAGACTGTTACATTTGAATTTTTTAGAAGAACTTTAAGACCGTAGCATAAAGAGTGGGAATTGAGAAAGCTAGAAAATACTCTCTAGAGGCCCACCCCTTATGACACTGTCAAAAATCTTTAAACTGAAAAATGGTTTAGTTTAGACAGTTTCAAACAAGCACATTGAACTCCTTAGCTACTAGAAAGGGAGATAAGATTGTTTGCCCTTAGGCCTGTTTTATTTATTGGATTTCGCACGGTACTGGGCATGAAAAGGTATTATCCAGGTTTTCTATATATTTGGGTCTCGATGTTATGAGACATCTACCCCTGGCCTTGATTTTAGTAACTACCCAGAAACAAAGAAGCTCGGTGATTACTTTTTGTCTCAGACACTATCTATGAAGAATTTCTAGGTTCAACAGATGTTCAATGAGTTTGAACAAGATATTCAATATTCTCCTAAATATTCACTAACATAGAACTTTCATTTTGAAAATTAAACCGATAAGAATAAAGATCACTAACCTTGCTAATAGTGTCCTGATTGCATATCTACTCTTTTCCATCCCTTCCACGCACAATTCATTGATTTTTTCTAAATAATTGTCTTGAAATAATGCATCTTTAAATAAAATATTTGAATTAAACAATTCAAAGTTGCAGTCAGTTGGCTTCGGGCGAATAGAGTTCACATAAAGATAGAAAAAATGAATGGAAAGAGAATCACACCACCAGTGGTCAGCTAGAAATTTTCGGATCTTCCCAGTCACACGTTCCTTTTGGGTCAAAGGTATTCCTTCCTTTAAGATGGTCTTTTCCATTATTTCGTAATCTTTTTCTGATGGGTTGTCTTTCAGTGCAAAAGCTTTAACCTCTAAAATAATGATTGACGATTTGGTTATTAGCAAAAAATCGCTCAACTCTTCATTTTTATCTTGAAGACTGTAAAACACATAAATATTATGTTTTAATTGTTCCAATTCAGAGTAAACTTTGTATTCTGCTTCGAACCCACTTTGCTCTTGACTTCCAATTTTTCCAATTGGATTTGGAAGCAAAACGAGTCTGTCAATATCCCAGAGACTACTTTTGCCAATGTACTCCAACAGACATAACTCTGCCGCCTTTAAAAAAGGTCTTTCATGTTGTTCTGCAGGAAGCTTTATCGGCGGGCAGCAGGAAAGATCAGAGCATTCAGGAAAGATCGCAGAAAAGAGTTTCGATATTGCATATAGCAATATACAAAATAATGAAGCAATATATAGAATATATAAAATAATATATAGCAATAATAAAAGCGTCCCGTGAATAAAAGCGTCGTTTGAGTCCATATTAAATGATTATGCACAGCAATTTACAGAACAAAAAAAAGTATTTGGAAAAGTTGATATTTTTGCTTTAATTCTCAAATCAGTTCCGGATTAAACTGAATTCCTTGGTGGTCGCTTTTAGTCTTTAAACAAGATTTACAATTTCTCTTCTCATCACCGAAGTGTAAAGATTATCTCACTGAAAAGAAACTTAATGAATGACATTTAAAAGTGGTCACAAACAAAATAATCCCAAACTAATTTCCCGAAAATTTCAGTTTTTCTTTTTTGGCGAATTTCCTAGTTTTGGCACAAACTCCTGCCTAGAAAATCCTTACTAGATTTTACTAGAAATTTCAAGCTCCTAACTCCAAAAATGTGGAATTTTGTATTTTTTGCCAGAAGAAAGATCCCGGATGCGTGTTTATTTTTTTTTCCCCAGGGGTGATCGTATCGACCCATTTGTTCTAGAATATCGTGGGAGGGCTCATTGGAACGGAAATTAAAAGTTCTAGTGCCCTTTTTAAGAGAATAAAAAAAGGGAGGGCACCAAGGCCCCCTCCCACGCTCATTTTTTCCCCAAAATCACCCGATTAAAATTTTGAGATAGCCATTTTGTTCAGCATGGTCGAAAATATGATAACTATGTCTTTTAGGATGACTTAATCCCCCAAATTCCCCGGGGGGAGGGCTGAAAGTTATGGACTTTACCCAATGTTAGAATACAGATTTGGTTATTGGGAAGTTTACAGACGTTTTCAGGAGGATTTTTCTGGTAGTGGGGGGGGGATGGGTCGGGGATTATGTGGGAGGATCTTTACATGGAGGAATTTTTCATGTGGGAAGGGACAGTGCTATGAAGGGGGCGCCGGATCTCCCAGCATTACTTAAAAAAAACATCAGAAATTATATAAAAAAACAAGTTTTTTCAACTGAAAGTAAGGAGCAACATCAAGATTTAAAACAAACAGAAAATATTACGTATATGATTGGGTTTGCCCCCTAATCAATACCTTGCTCTTTAAGCCAAATATTTTTTAGTACTTTTATAAGAGCTATTTATACTAATTAATGGCCTTTGTGATTGAAGGGTCATTTTTATAGAATTGGAACAAAATTCGAACTTTAGCATAAAGAGCGAGGTATTGACTAGGGGGCAAACCCCCTAATATACGTATTAAAAATATATGAATATAGAAATTCGTTACCTAAGTTAATTCGTAAGTTACGTATATTTATTACTAATAAAAATGTTTGTAAATAAATTAAACAATGTTCGAGAAAGCCATTTAACCAAATAAAAGTAAAATTAATATGCAAATTTGGTGTTGATTATTCATGTACGGTGAGCCAAAATCAAAACCAGCATTTATTCAAAAACGTTCAAAAATTAATTAAAAAAAAAGTTTTTTTAACTGAAAGTAAGGACCAACGTTAAAACTTAAAACAAACAGAAATTATTCCGTATATGAAAGGGGCTGTCCCCTCCTCAACGCCTCGCTCTTTAAGCTAAAGTTTGACTTTCCCACAACTCTAGTTTTTTAAACAATAAAAAACTTTAGCGTAAAGAGCTAGTATATATATATAAATATATATATATATACATATATATATATATATATATATATATATATATATATATATATATATATATATATATATATATATATATATATATATATATATATATTATTTGTATTATATACAAAACCTTAATAAGATGTTTATCTTACTTAGGCGATAAATATATATATATATATATATATATATATATATATATATATACACTATATATACTATATAAGTATTTATTTGTATTATATACAAAACCTTAATAAGATCTTTATCTTACTTAGGCAATAAAAATAAAGAAGCAAAAATAAAGAAGCAGGAGAAGCAGAATAACTCAAAGGTAGAGGTTGAAAAGGATCATGAAGTCTTGCAGGGTCTTAGGCAGCGCAATAGCACAGCCTAAGTGAAGAGCGTTGTGGGCACAATGTATTATTTCTTTCTTTTTTTAGACCAGGGCACTTCGTATAGAAGAAATTGTACTAGAAACTTCGAAAAGGGCGCATTCGATTGGAAATTAAAGGAGGTAGTGTCCTTTTTTAACAGTCGAAAGTGATTGGAGGGCAACCAATCCCCCTCCCACACCCAGCACTTCCCCAAACACATTCTGTAAAAATTTGGAGATCGCCATTTTCTTCTACGTACTTAAAATATCCAGAAATTATATCTTTCAGGACTGCAATCCCCCCCCCCATAGCCCTAAGGACAAGAGTTGTAAATTAGGCCATGTGGGAATATAAGCTGTTTATGCAAAGCGTGGTCATATAGGCTTTGGAGAGGGCTTATTGGATTAGTAATCAGAAGTTCTAGTGCCATTTTCAAGAGTCAAAGTCACTGGAGGGCAGATCCCCCCCCCCCTTACCTACCAAACGTCTTATTTTCCTGAGTGTTTCTGATAGAAATTTTGAGATGGCCGTTTGCTGTCACAGAAATTTCGAAAAGGGCTTATTCGATTGAAAATTGCAAGGGCTATAGTCAAAATTGATTAGAGGGCAATAATTACCTCTCACGGCCATCATTTCCCAAAACACATCCAATCTAAATTTTGAGAAAACCGTTTTGTTTGAGATAATCTACTACGTCATTGGCACTTTACTGAAAACTATATGTATCTTGAACAGTCTTGGAAAGTATAAACAAAATCAAATTGAATATTTGATATATAATGATATTAATTGTTGAAAGATCCATTAGTTCAAGATTTTATTTTACTGTAGCCTAATTTTATTTTCATTTTCAATACTGTAAGAACTGGAAAAAAAAATATTTGCAATATAATTTGTTTTAGTGAAGCGCCAATGACGCAGTAGGCTTTAGGTTTTTACAATTAAGGAGAGGGGCACTATCCAAACTCTTGTTTGTAGTGAAACTATATTCTTCTTGACGAATCTTGGAAAGAACTAATAAGTTAAACTGAATAGCTGATGTATAATGATATTAATTGCTGAATGCTCATCAGTTCAAAGTTTTGCTGTAATTTAAATGTTGATTTTCAATCTTATGTGCAAAAGAAAATATTTGTAATATATTTTGTTTTCAGTAAAGCGCCAATTACGCAGTAGGTTTTAGAATTTTACAGTGAGAGAAAGTGGAGATACCCAAACTCTTGTTTGTAGTGATTTTTGTTCGTTTCAAGCTTGGTTTGCATATTCAACTTAAGTTTCACTCATTTTAAGATTTATTAATTCATTTATATTAGTATCTATTGTATGTTTGTTCGCATTGATTGTTTATTTAATTTCTGTTCATTTTGGGTTTCATTCAAAATATTTTTTTTTCGTTTTAAACTTGATTTGTATATACAATTTAAGCTTTACTCAGTATAAGATTCATTTATCCATTTATATTATTACTTGTTGTATGTTTTCATACATTATGTCCGTCTTTTATTATACATTACATCCTATTGTAGCCCCAGAGAAGTGCCAAAATTAAACTGGGCGAAAATATTGATTGAGTCTTTTAATATTAAGTTAGAATAAGTTGGGCTTAAGGAAATGTCTCCTATGTCTCTATTTATAGCAAAATTTCCGTTTATATTTTTTTATCATCTCAATTGCCCCTTTAAAAGATTACGGTAGGCCATTTATAGTAGATATTAAAGTTGCCTCTTCAAAAAGAACTAAATGATCAGAATTTCAAAGATATGGAGGGCCAAAGCTGAATCAAAGCTGTAACTTCTATTTTCAAATCTCAGGGACTTGTCTATTGAAATTTGGTGTTCATGCATTTTATCCCCCAGCTATTGATGGGTCCTTCCAGTGTAAAATTTCCCAGATGAACACGGGACACTGCAGACCCAGCCTCGTTCTTTCTCACCTATTTATTTTATTTTTCATTCATTATATATTCTCTTTTCTTTGTTTCCTACGCCATGAATAGCCAGTGTGGTCTTAGAATGTTTTTAGTAACTATAATCTAAATTAGTCTAAATTTTGAAAACATATAAAAGAGAATTTAAAAAAGGCCTGAACTCCCCCCCTCTGCCAAAAAAAAATGGCGTCGGATAAAAAAAAACCAATGGAATGACAATGACCAAAAGCTGTAAATAAGGGATTTACAGTCCCCTGGCTTAAAAAAAGAATGAAAATCCCTTTTTGGCTTGGGTAGCACTGATGTATCCTTTTTTCCATTGTCGTATCTATTGTTATCCATTGTTATAATGGGTATCATTATGAATAAGCTCATATAGGAATGGGTTGGGGGAAGTCTTTTTCCCACAGATGTGGCTTATGACTTTATGTATAATTGGCTTATGTGTTTCTCTGGAGAGATTATTTACAAAATTATTCCAGTAGTTATATTTAGCATTTATTAGTCCTTTTTAGATTAGATTCTGCTTGTAATTTTTTTAAGTATGGTGAAACATGTTTCGGGGTTGAAATATGTACTTTTGGGGTTGAAATATGTATTCAGGTTTGGAGGGGTAGCAACAGCTAATTCAATATTATTTGAAGTCATACGCTCAATGAATTACTAGCTTTATTTTCTGGTTTAGTCCCTCACGAAAGGTTGTGGGCATTAATGTCTCCACAAATAATGAGGTATTTCAACATATTAGGATTACTTATATAACTGAAGAAATCCATGGCATCTGTGGTTTGGCCATTAGCGTTATATAAGCTTATTACGTAATTTTTTTAATAATTCAGCCAAACACTGATACCAATTGTATCAAAATCATTTAAAAATCAGGAAAGTTAATTCAACAAAATTTGATATTACTATTTATTATTAAAGTTACACCACCTCCTTTTCTCTCTAATGACCTATCCTTTCTCAGGATAGTAAATCCCAGAGACATTATTTGTTGATTTTGGGTTAAATGAGTTTCCTGGAGGCAAGAAATATCAATGGATTTATTATCCATAAAAGATATTAGTTCATTCAACTTATTTTCTGAAAGTGATCTTACATTCCACTGGAGTATTGATATGTGCTGTGTTGTTGATTTATTTTTCATTTGACTGTACATTAATGTTCAGCTTTGTTAATAGTAAAGCAAGATCTTTTTTTGCTTGAACAAGCATATCATCAGGGATGTATATTTTTGCCTGATGTAGATCATCAGGGATGTAGATTCCGCAATGATTTTTGTTTTCTTTAGTTGTTGTATATTCATGGCCTGAATTACATGACCTCATTACAGTTTAGAATGAATAAGCATGTATTTGGGGTATGCATGTTTGGTTGTGCATCCAGTTTGTCAGTTAAGGGATTAATTCCTGGTAGTGTTTCTGGTTTGTTTCTTCTTGGGAGGGGGGGGGGCAGGCCAACCTCATCTCACTGGACTAGGAAGCTTTTTGGCTTGGTGATTCTTTCTGACAGGGATGTGCGCTAGGGAGCTTAGAGGATGGTGTTTTGTAAGGGGTACTTGATGCATTGTGTTGACTTGGGAGTTTTGGTTGATCTCATTATGGGCTTTATTTGGTGTGGTTGGGCAGCATTTGCTACCATAGCTACAAAAAAGTATGGAATGGCCTTCTTTGTTGCTATTTGGAGTGTTAGTGCTCTTTTCTTATATGCAGGGCATAGTGATTTATTGGTAGATTCATGTGGGCCTTTACAATTGATACATGTAGACTGAGTGTTGTTGCAAGTTGTCAACTCTTCAGGATGGGATCCTTTACAATTACTACAGGCTAGGAGAATTTCATTGCATTTGTTTGTTGTGTGTCCCAGTTTGAGACACTTCTGACACTGGATAAGATTTGGCTTGTATTCCTTGTGCAGTTTGATTTGCCCAAATAGGAATAACTTTTCTGGGATAATAATTTTTTCCTTCAGTGTAAATAACAAAGATCTACTTGTTTTTACGCCATTAGAGTTGGGTTTATCAAGTTGGGGGACATCTTCAACAGGGATTGTGTTGCCAGCCCTATCTGAGAACCCTTCTTTTAACTCCTGAATAGGTATTTCTGGGGGAACATCATATACTACTATATTTGTTGGGGATTGTTTCAGGGTCCATTTAGATGAACTAATTGGGATATTCAGAAGAGATTTTAGATTAATTATTATATCTGCTGATTTCTGATCTTGGACAGCTAATGTCATGGGATGTCAACAGAGCAAGCTTTGCTTTTTTTAACAACATTTGTCAATGATTCGTTGGATGCGGGGTTGAAAGTTGTGTCTATATTTCTGGATATTATGAAAGCATTCGACTCTGTCGACCATAGTGTGTTATTATCAAAATTAGAACATACCGGTATTCGTGGTAATTTTCATAGTTTGATTTTGTCTTTTTTGAGTGGAAGGAAACAGTGTGTTGGGGTTGGAAGTGTTCATTCTGATTATATGAATGTGAGATGTGGAGTACCACAGGGTTCTGTGCTTGGACC
The DNA here is from genome assembly GCF_049724085.1 of Artemia sp. Qi Xiang Cuo. Taxonomy (NCBI): domain Eukaryota; kingdom Metazoa; phylum Arthropoda; class Branchiopoda; order Anostraca; family Artemiidae; genus Artemia; species Artemia sp. Qi Xiang Cuo. Next base: position 60,092,010 of record NC_142810.1, read on the forward strand.
CTTGTTGTTTTTAATCTATATTAATGATTTGAATGCGTGTCTTAAAAGGATATTTAGTCATGTGGAACCTGCAGCGAGAAGGTCAAAGATGATATTATCTAGTTTCGCTGATGACACACAGTATTCTGTGGCAGCTTTGACTGAGGTATACTTATTTCTGCTTTTAAATACAGGAATGAGTTGTATTGAAAGATGGATGCGTGTAAATAAATAATGTTTGAATCACAGTAAAAGTAAATTTATTCTATATGGAAGAAGTGCTAATTATTATCCTTGGATCCATGGTATTCAACTAGAAAGTGGATATCTCTAGAGACATAGTTATGTCCAATATCTTGGTGTCCAAGTTGACGAGTGTCTTATGTTTAAACCTCATATTGAATCACTGTGTACAAAAATTGCCAGGAACGTTGGAATGCTGCGGAAACTGAAACATTTTTTTCCTCCTAAAATTTTAAGAATGCTGTATTTCTCGCTGGTTCATCCGTATTTGTTATATTGTGTAAGTGTTTGGTCAGCAACATTTATTACTTATCTACTGCCACTGAGGGTTCTACAAAATAATGCTGTTTGTGTTTAATCTGGAATTCAAGGTTCTGACTTGGTTTGAAGGCAATACGACGGTATTAAGATTATGCCACTTTTTGACATAGTTAAGTTTTACACGGCATTATTCATGTTTAAAAGTTTTAATAACTTGCTACCTGCATGTTTCTCGATTGCATTTACCGAAGCTAAACATAGGTATGAGACAAGAAATGCCCATTCAATACGAACCCCGTTCCCTGTAACAACAAGGTCTACATTTTCTATCCGTTTTTATGGCCCGGCTGTCTGGAACAAACTTCCCGAGGAGGTAAAAAATAAGACAGATCTGGATGAATTTCGAAAGTCCCTCAGAGTAAGCTGTTTTTATCAATATGAAAGATTTTAGTGGTTGTGTGTAGAGAATGATTGGTTGAATGTTGTTGGTGAGATGATTGTTTGGGTTTTGAATGGATGAGTGATTTATTTCCCTTTTTTTATTTATTTTTTTCTCCTCTCTTTTTGTGATTGTTGTGAGTTGTGTTGCGTTGTTTGCGTGGATGATTCTCAAGTTCCCCCTTTTCTGTGGGAGGGGGGGGGGAGAGGGAGGCGAGAGAAGATAATTATTTTTGTTTGGGTTGGACCCTTTTTGTGTTATATTAGGGTCCGAGGAAATAAATGATAGTAATAGAAAATATTATATATATTTTTTAAAGTGTTTTTCTTTTTTTTTCGGGTTTTGTCCGGCATGCAGTAATGCATTGGATTGTGCTTTTTGTTTATTTATTTATTGTAACCCGTTTGTGAATAAAAAATAGCAAAGATCCATCATGGTGAATGTTAAGAGAGAACATTGATTTTACCAATTTGAAAATTACAACCCATATTGTAGTAATCTTTGTTATTTCAAAGGGAGTATTAGGATAAATTTTGAGGTAAATTCTTAAGTTTTGGAAAGGAGAATCTTGGGCAGGGGGAGGGAAAATAATTTTGATTGGGGAGATTTTTTCCTTTTTTTGGAGCTCCTAGAAAGGACCTCTTGAAACCCATTATCATCTATAGCAACATTAGCCCCAACACTGGTCATTGTCCTATTCTCAGAATTAGAGCTATCATGTGAGCTTTGTGATAGTGAGCTTGACCAGCCAAGATGGGGGATAAATGGATCAATTTCACTAGTATTTGGGGTGGGATCTGGGGGGACTTTCTTTTAAGGGGGGGTTCTTTGCATTGCCTATTGGAATAAGCTTTAAGCTAAGCAAGAAAGGATAGTACTATAATAACAGATTGTCTGCACTCTACTGGGGGGGGGGGGGAACTTTACCATCCACAAAAGAAACACCACAGTATGGTCCTGAGGAGGATTATGAGCACAATTGGTTTGGTACAACTACTGATAAATTGAGACAAATAATTCACAAGAAATTTAATTCCAAATTTCTTAAAGTGTTGCTGTTTTTTATTTCTAATTTCAATGTTTCTCAAAACAGAACCTACATTTTGGTTTTTAGACAGTGAAAAATTGATTGCCTGTCATAGAATATGCATACCATTCTGTTTTAGCTGTTTGGTGAAAATTAATGTTTTGTGGTACAAAATGGGGAAAGATACACGTTTGTTATGGTAGAACTCCTTGGTGCACCATGATGTGGGCTCTAGATTTTGTGATTTCCATTCAAATAAGCCCTGTGTTAATATTCTACAGCCACTGGTTTAATCCAGTCACCTCTGGAGGGGTGGGGGGGGGGGCAAAAAAGAAACATCATTGGTACATCCCAAAAAAGTAATGACATTTGTTGTTCAAGGTTAGGGACTGTAAATTGTCAATTTAAGATTTAAGTTTTCATTTCAATCCAACACTGTTTTATATGGAATTTAAGCTTTATTTCATACCCCAAAATTGTTCCTGCAACAAACTTCAATTATAATAAAATTTATAAACTTTTAGTCAGCTTCAAACAAATGTTTTTCTTGCTAGATATTTTGTTCACTTTTGTTTTAAAACTCTTGTTTACCATGGGCTGTGGTTTGCTATTTTCTGAGGACAGGGCAATGAAAGTGGGCTTCTTAGGTGTCATATGGCACTTTCTATGCCACTTCAGATTCAAACCTATAAAAACCAATTAAATACAAAATTTCTTTTTTACTTTATCTCTTATACATCTCTGAATGATTTTACAGTACCCTGCAAGGGGCAAAAAAGTAGAAGGAAAAAAGAAAAGAACAGTGTAAATCCCCCCCCCCCTAAAAAATGATATCCCTTGTTGTTTCAAGTGAGGACTTCAACATGCCAGTTCTTTGCCAACAATGGCAATTCTGATGGCATGCTTCTCAATTTGATATAAAGCCACTTTTGAGGGATTTTTAGAAACTCCTGTAAATTTGCTTGTAAAAAAACGTCTTATTATTAAGAATAGTTAAAATTTTATTTACCATTCCTAAATCAGGAGCAAATGATAATTTTTTCAAACAATGGTTGTCAACAATGGCCATGGCTTGCTCTTTATTAGGTTAAAGCTCTTGATACTGCCATGACAAATGCTTTGGTTAAGTAACAAGCAATCTGAATCCAGATTATTATTCATTATTCTGTTTTCAATGGTCCCTTTGTATGGAAGTGGTATTCATTGAAACTCCAGAAACCAAAGTTATTGGAATGCAACTAGTCCCCTCCCACACCCTTCCTAGCTACCCCATCCTACTCAACCCATTAATACATCTTATCTTGTTTTGAGATAGGCCTATCCATTTTGTTTGAAATTGTCCAAAAGTAAAAAAAAAAGTTTTCCCACTAGGGGTGACATGACCTTCAACAGTCCTTGGGTAAAACTGCCAAGGTACTTCTGAGTCATACCCACTCTTTTATATACTGCTAGTTTGGTTAATGCTAATGAAATAAAATAAATATGATGACTATATAATTGTTTAGAAACAACAAAAAACAACACTTTAAATATCAAATCTGCAATTAAAACTACACTATACATCTACAGCAGTGTGTTGAATCATCCCAAAAATGGGTTTCTTCAAAGCATCTTGAGTCTGAGACCCAGCTAAAAAGTTTGAGAAAATACGGACTAGAACATAGCCCAGCTTCTTCTCTAGGGGGGGGGGGGGCGGGGCAGACAAATCAGTGATAAAAGGCAGGGGCTGAAGTTATTTTGGCAGTTCACAAAAACCTTACAGTGCCAGCAAGTTCTATCATACCCATGAAATCTTTATTAATAAGCAATCACCAAAAATATCACCACCATAATATGATTTGGTAAAAATTTACCGGTTCTCTACATAAGGAAACATGTTAAGAAAACAATTCTTGCTTCAAAAAATGCAGAATAATCCTAGTTAACATATTTTTCAGGCAGAGAACCTGTATCTTCACTTCTTTCCCTGTTTTTTCTAAGAAATTCATGAATTTCTTAGAACCTATAGGTCAGGGAGATAAACCTGGAGATGGGAGCGAGGAGATAACTTCATCCTGGTCTATCATAGCTTCTTGGATTAGAGCTAAATAATTCCAAGACATTATGAGTGGTATGTTTACTTTATTTGTATATTTTTCAGGCGGAGAACCTGTATCTTCGCTTCTTTCCCTGTTTTTTTTTCTCTAAGAAATTCATGAATTTCTTAGAACCTATAGCCTACTAACAGAGTAGCCTATATACCCCCACCCCTTAATGTGCTAATATATACCCATAATTGCATCCTGATAAATTCTAGAAACAAAAAAACTATTTGTATTAAAATTCAAAGAAATATACCAAATTGATTGTATTTATTTTAACAGTGGATAGGCCTAGTGAGAAATCAGTATCAGGAAGTATAAAATCATCTTTTCTTCTTTTGACACCGGCACGGTTGCCACCGTCAGTAGGATTGTACTAGATCTAGTAAAAAAAAAAAAAAAATCTAGTTATTTTAGAGGATCTAATAAATTTCCCGAAATCTAGTAAAAAGTCATGATTTGTAGTAAACAAAACTTTTGTTATTTTCCATGACTTCCAGGAAAAAAAAAAATTAGGGTCCACTCATTATAAATCTGATTTCTATTATGTTAGATATTATTGCTACTATTGCTCTCATTTTTGCGATTTCACGTCAACCCTAGCGCAAAAAAATCTCTACTTTTCTTTAAGCTTTTTCTTGATACTTGCTTTGAAACGCAAACTATTTAAAATCAGGACTGGTTAGGTTAGGTTTCTCAGAAAATTTTCCAAGACTCTCATAACAGCTGCTACGTTTGTTAATTAGCCTTGTCTCTATTTAAAGACGCTGCTGGAAATGAAATTTTTCCGTGCATGCCCAAGTTCTTTTTGACTCTTTTTCGAGCTGAGAACATATCATGATTAAGCATTAGAAGATATCATGTTAAGCATTAACAGATTAAGCATTAGAAGATATCATGCAGCGACAAAGTGTCGTTTACAATTTGTTTGTGCAGCAAAACAATCATTTTGGCCTAAATACAACAAAAAATCTATCAAGCATAAAGGCTACGAGAAAGGGAATCAACTTAAAATTATCGAAAAAGTTTGTACACAATTTTTTATTTTCTGAAGGCAGGTTGCCACGCGACATTTTTCATATTTGAGCATAAAATCAGTAAGTTCAAAGCGAAATACTATTATAGGCAATGGTTCGGAAGCTTCATTTGGATTTGATTTTGATGTTGGATAAAAACTCAGTCATTTTTATAGAAACTGCAATAGTTTCACGGGAAGTATCTTTCAGCGTGTTTTAAGTTTAAATGAAAAGTATTCATTGAAAATTGAATTTGATTTTGATGTTGGATAAAAATCCATCCATTCTTATAGAAACTGCAATGGTTTCACAGAAAACATCTTTCAACGTATTTTAAGTTTAAATGAAGAGTATCAAATGCTAATTCATTTTGATTTCGCTGTTGGATAAAAATTCGTTCATTTTTAAAGAAACTGCAATTGTTTCGCGGGAATCATCTTTTAGGGTGTATTGAGTTTAAATGAAAATTATTAAATTCAATTTCGTTTTGATTTTGATGTTGGATAAAAAATTCCTTTATTCCTATAGAATTTGCAATAGTTTCATGGGACACATCTTTCAGGGTTTTTTAAGTTTAAACGAAAAGTAGTAAATGCAATTTCATTTTGATTTTGATGCTGGATGAAAATTCAATCATTTTTATAGAAACTGCAACAGTTTCACGAGAACCATCTTTTAGCGTATTTTAAGTTTGTATGCAAAGTATTAAATACGAATTCATTTTGATTTTGAAATTCGTTCATTTTTATAGAAACTGCAATAGTTTCACGGGAAGAATCTTTTAAGGTGTATTGAGTTTAAATGAAAATTATTAAATTCAAATTTGTTTTGATTTTGATGTTGGATAAAAATTCCTTTATTCTTATAGAATTTGCAATAGTTTCATGGGACGCATCTTTCATGGTTTTTAAAGTTTAAACGAAAAGTAGTAAATGCAATTTCATTTTGATTTTGATGCTGGATAAAAATTCATTCATTTTTATAGAAACTGCAATAGTTTCAAGAGAACCATATTTTAGCGTATTTTAAGTTTATATGCAAAATATTAAATGCAAATTCATTTGATTTTGAAATTTGTTCATTTTTATAGAAACTGCAATACTTTCACGGGAAGTATCATTCAACTTGTTTTAAGTTTAAATGAAAAGTATTCAACGAAAATTAAATTTGATTTTGATGTTGGATAAAAATTCATCCATTCTCATGGAAACTGCAATAGTTTCACGGAAAATATATAGAGTCAGACATACAAACCGACAAAGACAGGCACTGAGACAAGCAAACACCCGCTCAGGCTACATCATTTGTCGGGTATATTGGTTAAAGTTGACAAAATCTAAGTATCAGATTGATTAAATTCTATATCATCATCCCTTTCTCGAATAAATGGGATAAAATTGACAAAATCTAAGTGTCATAATTTATGTATTATGCAACCAAACAGGGAATTCAAGAAATAGTTTGTTACTTACTTAGAATTTTGACATAATTTTCTGAATGAAATGTCTGTATTGTGTATTCAGGAGGGGAATTCAAGAAAGAATTTGTTACTTAATTACAACTTTTTCATAATTTCTTGACTGAAATTTCTGCATTGTTTATCCAAGAGCTGACTTCAAGAATAAGTTTGTTACTTACTTACAATTTTTTCATAATTTCTTGAATGAAATTTCCATATTGTATATCCAAGAGGTGAAAACAATAAAGAGTTTTCTGTTGATTTGTGGTAGTATTACGCTTAGTAGATTATTAGATTCTATTTTTGCTCATTTTGGTTTAATGGAGTTATTTACTTTTCTTAAAAAACTTGTTTTGTGGAATTTGTTTTAGAGATTTGATTTTTTCAACTCCTCATAAATTTTATATTCTGCCTGAAAATCGAACCGTTCTTTGTCTCCAGTTTTTATGATAACTTCTAGAAACACGAAAATTAATTGTATCAAAATCCTAAGAAACCAACCAAATTAATTGTATTCATTTTCACAACGAACAGTGAGAAATCAGCTTTCTTCTTGTGCCACTAGACCATCAACAATTATATTATTACGATATGCAACTAAAAATAACAGTAGCACTATCAATTTCGGTCTCGATTGTCTAGTTTTCTATTTGGAGAAGATGTAGACTCAAGTCACATGAAGAAACGGGAATGTCAATTCTAGCTGAAATTTAGGAATAGGTTTCCAACCACGCATTTTAAAATAACGCCTCCCTTTATTTACGTTACAGCTGACCCTCAATTTTCTTTACGAGTTATTAATTTTTCAAGAGATGGACAAACATTAGGGAGGGGGGCGGCTAAAACCCCTTAAACCAGATGCAGTTTTAAACAAATAATCAAACGGTTATGATCATTTTGTAGTTTTGGATATTGTATTTTTGCTAAAATAGAGGGTGCAGTTTATATGTAGAAGCAACTAAGAAAATATTAATTAATACAATATAATCTAAGGGTTAGTAGGAGTAACCTATCCGGCACCTAAGTCTTGCCTCGTCTTAGGCAGCGCAATAGTGCAGCTTAAGTTATGAGCGTTATGGGCACAAGGTATTATTGCTTTTTTTTTACCAGGACACTTCGTATAGAAGAAATTGTACTAGAAACTTCGAAAAGCGCGCATTCGATTGGAAATTAAAGTAGGTAGGGTCCAATTTAACAGTCAAAAGTGTTTGGAGGGCAACAATCCCCTTCCCACACCCACCATTTCCCCAAACCCAGTCTGTAAAAATTTTGAGATTGCCTTTTTCTTCAACGGACTTTAAATATCAAGAAATCAAGTCTTTCAGAACTGCTATCCCCCCCCAGAGGCCTCAGGGCAAGGGCTGTAAATTATGCCATGTAAGAATATAAGTTGTTTATGCAAAGCGTGGTCATATAGGCTTCGGAGAGGGCTTATTGGGTTAGTAATAAGAAGTTCTAGTGCCGTTTTTAAATGTCAAAGTCACTGAAGGGCAGATATCCCCCTCCCAACGTCTTATTCTCCCGGGTGTTTCTGATAGAAATTTTGAGATGGCCGTTTTCTGTCGCAAAAAATTCGAAAAGGGCTTATTCGATTGAAAATTTCAAGGGCTATATTCAAAATTGATTAGAGGGCAAGAATTACCCCTCCCGGCCATCATTTCCCAAAACACATCCAATCTAAGTTTTGAGTTAATCGTTTTGTTTGAGAATATTTACAATGTCATTGGCGCTTTACTGAAGACTATATGTGTCTTGAACAGTCTTGGAAAGTATAAACAAAATCAAACTGAATATTTGATATAATGATATTAATTGTTAAAAGATCCATTACTTCAAGATTTTATTTTACTGTAATTTATTTTCATTTTCAATGCTGTAAGACTAGAAAAGAAAATATTTGCAATATAATTTGTTTTCAGTGAAGCGCCAATGACGCAGTAGGCTTTAGGTTTTTACAATTTTGGAGAGGGGAAGTATCCAAACTCTTGTTTATAGTGAAACTATATTCTCCTTGAACAATCTTAGAAAAAACTAATAAATTAAACTGAATATTTGATGTATAATGATATAAATTGTTGAATGCTCATCAGTTCAAAATTCTACTGTAATTTTAATGTTGATTTTTAATCTTAAGCGCAAAAGAAAATATTTGTAATATAATTCATTTTCTGTAAAGCGCCAATTACGCAGTAAGTTATAGAATTTTACAGTGAGAGAAAGTGGAGATACCCAAACTCTTGTTTGTAGGGATTTTTGTTCGTTTCAAGCTTGGTTTCCATATTCAATTCAAGTTTCACTCGTTTTAAGATTTGTTTATTCATTTATATTAGTATCTATTGTATGTTTGTTTGCATTGATTGTTTATTTAATTTCTGTTCATTTTGGGTTTCATTCAAAATATTTTTTTCGTTTTAAACTTGATTTGTATATTTAATTTTAGCTTTACTCGTTATAAGATTCATTTATCCATTTATATTATTACTTGTTGTATGTTTTCATACATTACGTCCGTCTTTTATTATACGTTACGTCCTGTTGTAGGTCCAGAGAAGTTCTCCAGTTAAAGTTCTCCAGATAAGTGCCTAAATTAGACTGGGCGAAAATATTGATTGAGTCTTTTAATATTAAGTTAGAATAAGTTGGGCTTAAGGAAATGTCTCCTGTGTCTATTTATAGCAAAATTTCCGTTTATATTTTTTTTATCCTCTCAATTGCCCCTTTAAAAGATTGCGGTAGGCCATTTATAGTAGTTGCCTCTTCAAAAAGAACTAAATGATCAGAATTTCAAAGATATGGAGGGCCAAAGCTGAATCAAAGCTGTAACTTCTATTTTCAAATCTCAGGGACTTGTCTATTGAAATTTTGTGTTCATGCAAACGTACCCCCAGCTATTGATGGGTCCTTGCAATGTAAAATTTCCCAGATGAACGCAGGACTCTGCAGACCCAACCTCGTTCTTTCTCACCTATTTATTTTATTTTTCATTCATTATATATTCTCTTTTCTTTGTTTCCTACGTCACGAATAGCCAGTGTGGTCTTAGAATTTTTTTTGTAATTATAGTCTAAATTATTCTAAATTTTGAAAACATATAAAAGAGAATTTAAAAAAGGCCTGAACTCCCCCCCTCTGCCAAAAAAAAATGGCGTCGGATAAAAAAATCAAGCCAATGGAATAACAATGACCAAAACCCGTAAATAAGGGATTTAAAGTCCCCTGGCTTAAAAAAACAATGAAAATCCCTTTTTGACTTGGGTAGCACTGATGTACCCTTTTGTTTCATTCCACTAATAGCAGGGCATTGGAGTATCATTGGGGATTTTTAAGAGCTAATTTTAAAGAAAGTTAAGTACCTAATCACATGGTTTAATGAAAATAAAAATCCTGTGGTAAAGAGCTCGCGTTTTGGTGTTCTTATGCCAATAGCCTCTCTAAGAACCAAATGCATAAAATTCTAACGTAATTAGATGTAGTAATCTGATTATGTATTATGTTCTATGTATTACTTGTGGAATTTGTTTCCATCTACAAGTACTCGGGTGTCGGCAAAAAAAGCAAATTACAACGAAAAACTTCCTGAATAACACCAAAAAACACAATTATCTAAATTATAATACCCGCGTGTTTTGTTAAGCATAGTTCCACGTTTTTAGTAACCTCTGACCTTTCCCTCTCGTGTTCCTTTCAGGGTTTATTTGCGCACTGAGATTGATATTACACAGCAATTGTGCTATTAAATAATACTTAACAAAATAGGGACCCCAAAATAAGGATTCTCTTCAAAAGAAATGCGGCGATCTTCAAAATTTTGAAAGTTTGTATAAAAATATATGTGTGATGTTTTCGCATGTAGTGATATTGAGAAGTAGTTTTCTAAAAATATTCTTGATAGTTCATTCATAAAAATGGTTGTGTTAGCATAAATAGAAATTAGAAATAGAGCATAAATACACACAATATATTTATTTATTTTTATTATATGCAGAACCTTAATAAGATCTTTATCTAACCTAGGCGATAAAAATAAAGAAGTCAACATGAGTTTCTATTAAATTCGGGCGTTGAATATAAGCTTTGTTTCCTACTTCGATTAAACTTTCTCGAAAGGTATTTGCAACTTAGTTTCTTGGACAAGAAGCCCGAAGTGTATTTTATTATGGGTAGGGAATCTTTGAGAGTTTTAGATAAAAAAATTTTTATTTTCAAGATAATTTTATTAAATAAATGAGATGTGTCAATTTGGGTTGTCCTTTTCAAAGCGCTATTTTGAATTTTTCCTTATGAAGGTGGCTGGTAAGAAGATTGTGCAATACAGGGGATTTAAAACCTTCAGTTAAGAATTTTCAGTCACTAAAATGACAAAATTTATTGATAAAAACCCTTGCTATTACATACAAAGTTCATTTTGCCTCTGTTGTATTTCCCAGCGTTTCTACTTAAGATATAGTACCAAAAAGTGCCATTTTCGGCGTTCTAGCACACTAGCCATAGAAAAAAAAGAGGAAAAACTGGACATCACTGCCACCTGGACAAAAAAAGTGATTTTCAACGTTTCTCAGAACAAGTGACAAAGAACGTACATTTTTGGCGTCTAGACAGTGAAAAATCGGTCAGCTGTATTAGAATTTGCATACAATTCTGTTTTAGCTCTTGTTTGGTGAAAATTAATGTTTTGTAGTGCAAAATGAGGGATGATACATTTCGTTATGGTAGAACTCCTCGGTGCGCTATGGTGCGGGCTCTAGATATTATGATTTCTATTCAAATGAGCCCTGTGTTAATATTCTACAGCCACTGGTTGAATCCAATCACCTCTGGAGGGGGGGGGGGAGGTAGGAAAGAAACATCCTTGGTACATCCCAAAAAAGTAATGACATTTGTTGTTCAAGGTTAGGGACTGTAAATTGACAATTTAAGGTTTAAGTATTCATTTCAACCCGACACTGTTTTATATGGAATTTAAGCTTTATTTCATACCCCAAAATTGTTCCTACAACAAACTTTAACCAAAACAGTATTTACAAGCTTTTAGTCAGCTTCAAACGGAAATTTTTCTCGCTAGATATTTTGTTCACTTGTGTTTTAAAACGCTTGTTTACCATGGGCTGTGATTTGCTAAATTCTGAGGAAAGGGCAACGAGAGTGGGCTTATTAGGTGAGTAGGGAGGCCTCAGGAGGTCCCAGTCGACATCACTGCTGCCATCTATAATTGAGTCTAGCGGTACCTAACCGCATAGACAATGTTATTGATCCACGAAGGGGAGAGAATTTCTGAGAAATTGATTTGCATAATCGAGGGGAATTATTGATCCACGATAGGGGCAATTAAGAAACAATATAGATTCTTTGATCTTTAGGTCTGTGAGATAAATGGTCTTTAGTGACAGAGAAAAATTAGTATTATATTTTTTAAATATGGCTTCTCAGGTCTTTAGGCTTAACGATAATAGTGACAGAGATAAATTATTATTCTAGTTTTAAATATGGCTTCTCTGGCCTTTAATGTCAGGAATTAGAAATGGCATCACTTGTTATCTTGGAATTATGCGGGACTCTAAAGAGATAGAAAAACCTTTTTTTTAAATACGGCTTCTCTGATCATTAGGCTTAGCGATAAATTAATATTCTTTCGAAACCTTAATAGTGTAGCTAGGAACACCTTAGAGATGAAGAGATTAACGCGGGAAATGGTTTTCAGGGGAATTTCAATTGTGACACCGCAGGGATGCCGAAACAAAAGGAACATGCAGAAATTACGTTTAGGGACTATTTGGGTGAAACCGTTTGAGAGTCATTTTAGGGATTATTTAGGCGAAACCGTTTGAGACATTTTAGAAGATGATTTACGCGAAAAAGTTTAAGACATTTTAGATGATGATTTTAGAAGATGATTTAGAAGATGATTTGGGGTGAAACTCTGTGGTCGTTATAATACACAAATTCCATTTGAAAAGTTTTGTGAGGTCCCATACCCCAACCCCAAAGGCCCCCTGGGTCCCAAAAGGCCCCTGGGCCACCAAAGCCCCACCCCCCACCCATTTGGGACCCCAGAGGGCCCCAGGCCCCCCCGGGTCCCCAAAGGGCCCATCTGTTTGTATGTCTGAATCTATTTGTTTGCATGTCTGGGTTGATATTTGCAAGTCCAAGAATTTGTCTTTGTTGGTTTGAATGTCTAAAGTGTCTGTCTTTCTCTGTTTGTACGTCTGAATCTATTTGTTTGCATGTCTGGGTTGTTGTTTGCAAGTCTAAGAATTTGTCTTTGTTGTTTTGAATGCCTATAGTGTCTGCCTTTCCCTATTTGTATATCGTAATCTATTTGTTTGTATGTCTGGGTTGGTGTTTTCAAGTCCAAGAATTTGTCTTTGTTGGTTTGAATGTCTAAAGTGCCTATCTTTCTCTGTTTGTATGTCTGAATCTATTTTTTTGCATGTCTGGGTTGTTTTTTTGCAAGTCCAAGAATTTGTCTTCGTTGGTTTGAATGTCTAAAGTGTCTGTCTTTCTCTGTTTGTATGTTTGCAAGTTTGCATGTCTGGGTTGATATTCGCAAGTCCAAGAATTTGTCTTTGTTGGTTGAATGTCTAAAGTGCCTGTCTTTCTCTGTTTGTATGTCTGAATCTATTTGTTTGCATGTCTGGGTTGGTTTTTGCAAGTCCAAGAATTTGTCTTTGCTGGTTTGAATGCCTATAGTGTCTGCCTTTCCCTATTTGTATATCGTAATATATTTGTTTGTATGTCTGGGTTGGTGTTTGCAAGTCCAAGAATTTGTCTTTGTTGGTTTGAATGTCTAAAGTGCCTGTCTTTCTCTGTTTGTACGTCTGAATCTATTTGTTTGTATGTCGGGGTTGGTGTTTGCAAGTCCAAGAATTTGTCTTTCTTGGTTTGAATGCCTAAAGTGCCTGCCTTTCTCTGTTTGTATGACTGAATCTATTTGTTTACATGTCTGGGTTGGTGTTTTTAAGTCCAAGAATTTGTCTTTGTTAGTTTGAATGTCTAAAGTGCCTATCTTTCTCTTTTTGTATGTCTAAATCTATTCGTTTGCATGTCTGAGTGGGTGTTTGCAAATCCAATAATTTGTCTTTGTTGGTTTGAATGTCTAAAGTGCCCGTCTTTCTCTGTTTGTATGTCTGAATCTACTTGTTTGCATGTCTGGGTTGATGTTTGCAAGTCCGAGAACTTGTCTTTGTTGGTTTGAATGTCTAAAGTGTCTGTCTTTCTCTGTTTGTACGTCTGAATCTATTTGTTTGCATGTCTGGGTTGGTGTTTGCAAGTCCAAGAATTTGTCTGTTGGTTTGAATGCCAAAAGTGCCTGCCTTTCTCTGTTTGTATATCTAAATCTATTTGTTTGTATGTCTGGGTTGGTGTTTTCAAGTCCAAGAATTTGTCTTTGTTGGTTTGAATGTCTAAAGTGCCTATCTTTCTCTGTTTGTATGTCTGAATCTATTTTTTTGCATGTCTGGGTTGTTTTTTTGCAAGTCCAAGAATTTGTCTTCGTTGGTTTGAATGTCTAAAGTGTCTGTCTTTCTCTGTTTGTATGTCTGAATCTGTTTTTTGTATGTCTGGGTTGGTGTTTGCAAGTCCAAAAATTTGTCTTTGTTGATTTGAATGTCTAAAGTGCCTGTTTTTCTCTATTTGTATGTCTGAATCTATTTGTTTGCATGTCGGAGTTGGTTTTTTGCAAGTCCAAGAATTTGTCTTTGTTCGTTTGAATGTCTAAACTGCCTGTCTTTCTCTGTTTGTATGACTGTATCTATTTGTTTACATGTCTGGGTTGGTGTTTTTAAGTCCAAGAATTTGTCTTTGTTGGTTTGAATGTCTAAAGTGCAAATCTTTCTCTGTTTGCATGTCTGAATCTATTTGTTAGCATATCTGGGATGATTTTTACAAGTCGAAGAATTTGTCTTTGTTGATTTGAATGTCTAAAGTGTCTGTCTTTCTCTGTTTGTATGTCTGAATCTATTTGTTTGCATGTCTTGATTGGTTTTTTTTAAGTCCAAGAATTTGTCTTTGTTGGTTTGAATGTCTAAAGTGCCTGTCTTTCTCTGTTTGTATGTCTGAATCTATTTGTTTGCATGTCTGGGTTGTTTTTTTGCAAATCCAAGAATTTGTCTTTGTTGGTTTGAATGTCTAAAGTGTATGTCTTTCTCTGTTTGTATGTCTGAATCTATTTTTTGTATGGCTGGGTTGGTATTTGCAAGTCCAAGAATTTGTCTGTGTTGATTTGAATGTCTAAAGTGAATGTTTTTCTCTGTTTGAATGTCTGAATCTATTTGTTTGCATGTCTAGGTTGGTTTTTGCAAATCCAAGAATTTGTCTTTGTTGGTTTGAATGTCTAAAGTGCCTGTCTTTCTCTGTTTGTATGTCTGAATCTATTTGTTTGCATGTCTGGGCTGGTGTTTGCAAGTCCAAGAATTTGTCTTTGTTGGTTTAAATGTCTAAAGTGTATGTCTTTCTATGTTTGTATGTCTGAATCTATTTGTATGTATGTCTCAGTTTGTGTTTCCTAGTCCAAAAATTTGTCTTCGATGGTTTGAATGTCTAAAGTGTATGTCTTTCTCTGTTTGTATGTCTGAATCTATTTGTTTGCATGTCTGGATTGGTTTTTGCAAGTCGAAGAATTTGCCTTTGCTGTTTTGAATGTCTAAAGTGTTTGTCTTTCTCTGTTTGTATGCATTAATATATTTGTTTACATGTCTGAGTTGGTGTTTGCAAGTCCAAGAATATTTCTTTGTTTGTTTGAATGTATAAAGTTGCTGTCTATCTGTGTTTGTATGTCTGGGTTGGTGTTTGCAACTCCAAGAATTTGTCTTTGTTGATTTGTATACCTAAAGTGAATATCTTTCTCTGTTTATATGTCTGAATCTATTTTTTACATTTGTGGGTTGGTGTTTGCAAGTCCAAGAATTTGTCTTTGTTGGTTTGAATGTCTAAAGTGCCTGTCTTTCTCTGTTTGCATGAGTGAATCTTTTGTTTGCATGTCTGGGTTTGGTGTTTGCAAGTTCAAGCATTTGCCTTTGTTGGTTTGAATGTCTAAAGTGTCTGTCTTTCTCTGTTGGTATGTCTGAATTTATTTGTTTGTATGTCTGGGCTGGTGTTTGCAAGTCCAAGAATTTGTCTTTGTTGGATTGTATGTCTAAAGTGCATATCTTTCTCTGTTTGTATTTCTGATTCTTTTTGTATGCATGTCTGGGTTAGTGTTTGTATGTCCAGGAATTTTGTCTTTGTTGGTTTGAATGTCTAAAGTGTCTGTCTTTCTCTGTTTGTATGTCTGAATCTATTTGAATGAATTTCTGGGCTGGTGTTTTGCAAGTCCAAAAATTTGTCTTTGCTTGTTTGATTGTCTAAAGTGTATGTCTTTCTCTGTTTGTATGTTTGAATCTATTTGTATGTATGTCCAGGTTGGTGTTTGCAAGTCCATAAATTTGTCTTTGCTGGTCTGAATGTCTAAAGTGTATGTCTTTCTCTGTTTGTGTGTCTGAATCTATCTGTTTGCATGTCTGTGTTGATGTTTGCAACTCGAAGAATTTGTCTTTGTTGGTTTGACTGTCTAAAGTGTTAATCTTTCTCTGTTTGTGTGCCTTAATCTATTTGTTTACATGTCCGAGTTGGTGTTTGCAAGTCCAAGAATTTGTCTTTTTAGGTTTGAATTTCTAAATTGCCTGTCTTTCTCTGTTTGCATATCTGAATCTATTTTTTTGCATGTCTGGGTTAGTGTTCGCAAGTCCAAGAATGTGTCTTTGTTGATTTGAATACCTAAAGTACATTTCTTTCTTTCTTTGTATATCTGAATCTATTTGTTTACATGTTTGGGTTGGTGTTTGCAAGTCCAAGAATTTGTCTTTGTTGGTTTGAATGTCTAAAGTGTCTGTCTTTCTCTGTTTATATATCTGAATCTATTTGTTTGTACGTCTGGGTTGGTGTTTGCAGGTCCAAGAATTTGTCTTTGTTGGTTTGTATGTCTAAAGTGTATGTCATTCTCTGTTAATATGTCTGAATCTACTGTTTACATGTCTGGGTTGGTGTTTGCAAGTCCAAGAATTTGTCTTTGTTGGTTTGTATGTCTAAAGTGTCTGTCTTTCTCTGTTTGTATGTCTGAATCTATTTGTTTGTATGTCTGGGTTGGTGTTAGCAAGTTCAAAAATTTGTCTCTACTGGTTTGAATGTCTAAAGTGTATGTCTTTTTCTGTTTGTATGTCTCAATCTATTTGTTTGTATGTCTGGGTTGGTTTTTGCAAGTCCAAAATTTGTCTTTGCTGGTTTGAATGTCTGTCTTTCTCTGTTTGTATGCCTGAATCTATTTGTTTACATGTCTGGGCTGGTGTTTGCAATTCCAAGTATTTGTCTTTGCTGGTTTGTATGTCTAAATTGCTTGTCTTTCTCCGTTTGTATGTCTGAATATATTTGTTTGTATGTCTGGGTTGGTGTTTGCAGGTCCAACAATTTATCTTTCTTGGTTTGAGTGGCTAAAGTGTGTGTCTTTCTCTGTTTATATGTCTGAATCTGTTTGTTTGTATGTCTGAGATGGTGTTTGCAAGTCCAAGAATTTATCTTTGTTGGTTTGAATGTCTAAAGTGCATGTCTTTCTCTGCTTGTATGACTGAATCTTTTGGTTCGCATGTCTAGATTTAAATTATGAAGAAATTGTAAGTAAGTAACAATCTCTTTCTTGAATTTACCTCTTGAATACACAACATGGAAATTTCATTCAAGAAATCATGAAAAAATTGTAAGTAAGTGACAAACTCATTACTGATTTCACCTCTTGGATACACAATGCGGATATTTCATTCAAGAAACTATGACAAAATTGTAAGTAAGTAACAAATTCTTTATTGAATTTGCTCCCTGGATACAGAATACAGAAATATCATTTAAGAAATTATGGAAAAATTGCAAGTAAGTGACAGATTCTTTACTGATTTCACCCCTTGGATACACAACACAAATATTTCATTTAAGAAATAAGGAAGAAACTGTAAGTAAATAACAATCTCTTTCTTGAATTCACCTCTTGAATACACAATACAGACATTTCATTTAAGAAATTATGAAAAAATTATAATAACTGTATTCACGTTAGGTTAATTTAGGTTCACTTAGCGTGGCGCGCCACGCCAAGTGAGCCAACCCAGACTTGCAAACAAACCCAGGCATGCAAACAAATAGAATCAGACATACAAACAGAGAAATACAGACACTTTAGACATTCAAATCAACAAAGACAAATTTTCCGACTAGCAAAAATCAACCTAGATATGCTAACGAATAGATTCAGACTTGCAAACAAAGAAAAACTGGCACTTTAGACATTCAAAACAACAAATGACAATTTCTTGGACTTGCAAACACCAACCCAGACATGCAAACAAATAGATTCAGACATACAAACAGAGAAAGACAGGCACTTTAGACATTCAAACCAACAAAGACAAATTCTAGGACTTGCAGAAAACCAACCCAGACATGCAAACGAATAGATTCAGACAAACAAACAGAAAAAGATATACACTTTAGACATACAAGCCAACAAAGACAGACTCGTGGACTTGTAAACACAAACACACACATGCAAACAAAAAGATTCAGACATACAAACAGAGAAAGACAGGCACTTTAGACATACAAACCAACAAAGACAAATTCTTGGACTTGCAAAAACCAATCCAGACATGCAAACAAATAGATTCAGACATACAAACAGAGAAAGACAGACACTTTAGACATTCAAATCAACAAAGACAAATTCTTCGACTTGCAAACACCATCCCAGACATGCAAACAAATAGATTCAGACATACAAACAGAGAAAGATAGGCACTTTAGACATTCAAACCAACAAAGACAAATTCTTGGACTTAAAAACACCAGCCCAGACATGTAAACAAATACATTCAGGAATACAAACAGAGAAAGGCAGGCAC
Organism: Artemia sp. Qi Xiang Cuo; assembly: GCF_049724085.1. Lineage (NCBI taxonomy): Eukaryota > Metazoa > Arthropoda > Branchiopoda > Anostraca > Artemiidae > Artemia > Artemia sp. Qi Xiang Cuo. Next base: position 60,110,433 of record NC_142810.1, read on the forward strand.
TTTAGGCATTCAAACCAACAAAGACAAATTCTTGGACTTGCAAACACCAACCCAGACATGCAAACAAATAGATTCAGATATACAAATAGAGAAAGGCAGGCACTTTAGGCATTCAAACCAACAAAGACAAATTCTTGGACTTGCAAACACCAACCCAGACATGCAAACAAATAGATTCAAACGTACAAATAGAGAAAGACAGACACTTTAGACATTCAAACCAACAAAGACAAATTTTTTGACTTGCAAACACCAGCCCAGACCTGCAAACAAATAGATTCAGACGTACGAACAGAGAAAGACAGACACTTTAGACATTCAAACCAACAAAGACAAATTCTTGGACTTGCAAACATCAACCCAGACATGCAAACAAATTGATTCAGACATACAAACAGAGAAAGACAGGCACTTTAGACATTTAAACCAACAAAGACAAATTCTTGGACTTGCAAAGACCAACTCAGACATGCAAACAAATAGATTCAGACATACAAACAGAGAAACACAGACACTTAAGACATTCAAATCAACAAAGGCAAATTCTTGGACTTGCAAACACCAACCCAGACATGCAAACAATTAGATCCAGACATACAAACAGAGAAAGATAGACACTTTAGACATTCAAACCAACAAGGACAAATTCTTGGACGTAAAAACACCAACCCAGACATGTGAACAAATAGATACAGTCATACAAACAGAGAAAGGCAGGCACTTTAGGCATTTAAACCAACAAAGACAAATTCTTGGACTTGCGAACACCAACCCAGACATACAAACAAATAGATTCAGATATACAAACAGAGAAAGGCAGGCACTTTAGGCATTCAACCCAACAAAGACATATTCTTGGACTTGCAAAAACCAAACCAGACATGCAACCAAATAGATTCAGACGTACAAACAGAGAAAGACAGGCACTTTAGACATTCAAACCACCAAGGACAAATTCTTGGACTTGCAAACATCAACCCAGACATGCAAACAAATAGATTCACACATACAAACAGAGAAAGACAGACACTTTAGACATTCAAACCAACAAAGACAAATTCTTGGACTTGCAAACACCAACCGAGACATGCAAACAAATAAATTCAGACATACAAACAGATGGGCCCTGTGGGGACCCGAGGGGGCCTTTGGGGGGCCTGGGGCCCTCTGGGGTCTAAAGGGGATGGGGGCCTTTGGGGGCCCTTGGGGGGCACGGGGGCCTTTTAGGACCCAGGGGGCCTTTGGGGGCCCGGGGGCCTTTGGGGTTGGGGTATGGGACCTCACAACACTGTTCAAATGGAACTTGTGTATTATAACGACCATAGTTTCACCCTAAATCATCTTCTAAATCATCTTCTAAAATCATCATCTGAAATGCCTCAAACTGTTTCGCCTAAATCATCTTCTAAAATTTATCAAACTGTTTCGCCTAAATAATCCCTAAAATGACTCTCAAACGGTTTCGCCCAAATAATCCCTAAACGTAATTTCTGCATGTTCCTTTTGTTTCGGCATCCCTGCGGTGTCACAATTGAAATTCCCCTGAAAACCATTTCCCGCGTTAATCTCTTCATCTCTAAGGTGTTCCTAGCTACACTATTAAGGTTTCGAAAGAATATTAATTTATCGCTAAGCCTAATGATCAGAGAAGCCGTATTTAAAAAAGGGTTTTTCTATCTCTTTAGAGTCCCGCATAATTCCAAGATAACAAGTGATATCATTTCTAATTCCTGACACTAAAGACCAGAGAAGTCATATTTAAAAATAGAATATTAATTTATCTCTGTCACTATTATCGCTAAGCCTAAAGATCTGAGAAGACATATTTAAAAAATAGAATATTAATTTTTCTCTGTCACTAAAGACCATTTATCTCACAGACCTAAAGATCAAAGAAGCCATAATGTTTCTTAATCGCCCCTTTCGTGGATCAATAATTCCCCTCAATTAAGCAAATCAATTTCTCAGAAATTCTCTCCCCTTCGTGGATCAATAACATTGTCTATGCGGTTAGGTACTGTTAGACTCAATTATAGATGGCAGCAGTTGTGTCGACTGGGACCTCCTGAGGCCTCCCTACTTAGGTGTCATATGGCACTTTCTTTGCCGCTTCAGATTAAGATTTATAAAAAATAATTAAATACAAAATTTCCCTTTTACTTTATCTCTTACACATCTCTAAATGATTTTAAAGTGCCCGGCGAGGGGCGAAAAGGTAGAAGGAGGCTATTAGGCTATTTTTAGAAACTCCTGTAAATTTGCTTGGAAAAAGAACATGAAAACATAAAAAAAAAACATAAAAGCCGATTCTGTGATGAATCGGCTGCCCGTGATGAAACGTGCCAACAAGTTCTATCATACCTATAAGATCTTTATTAATAAGTAATCACCAAAAATCACAGATCATCATTAAGCTTCAGCATTCTTGGATTAGAGCTAAATCTTTCCAAGACATTATGGATAATTGCTTCTATTTTGACTTTTATTCTGTCATTCCAGCTCTTTATTTCCAGCTCTACCCTTTTTCAACTGCTTTTTCAACCATCGGCCTTTCAGTCATATCTAGTGTAAATTTTAAGTTCTAGGGGGGGGGAGAACATCTGCCCCCTGTCCTCCTTCTGTGTGCCCATAATTGAGGGGGATATAGGGAGCTTCCATAGAAATCTAACCCGAAAACAAATATGGTAAAAAAACAAACAAATAAACAAAATGTAAAACAATAATACGTCAACAATGAAATAATTGATATAAATATTACCGGTATTTAGGCAAACCGATAATACTATCGACATAGTTAGTCTGTATTTAAGCTTGTAGAATGGTGGAGTTATAATTGTTTTCTGTCCGATAGAAGGGTGAAGATTTAGTATATTTTGCGGCTATTTATCTCAATATCCCCCCCCCCCCACTCACAGTTTTCTTGTAACTTTATACGGCGACAAAAATTAAACTGTTAGAATTGGCCAGAAATCAGAATTCTCTATTCTATATTAAAGGACCTTTCGTGCTCCCAGAAGTTATCATTAAATTGGATCTCAAAAAGAAGAAGGTTCTAAAGCGGAATTTAGAGTTTATGAGGATTTAAAATAATCAAATCTGTATATGTATGTCTTTTACAGTTTAAAAACTAAGAAAATGAAGAGCTGGGAGATTTTTGGCTGGTAATAAAATCTTCAGTAATTATTTTAGACGTGATATCGTTAAATTTGGTTAACAATCTAACAGAAGAGGATTACAAAAAATTTAAAGAAAGTTATAGAAAGTTGGTGTTGATACATATTAATTGGAAAATATCACGAGTCAGTTTATTTTAGCTAGTTTCAAGTAACTTCGCTCTTAATTTCTGTTAGAAAAACCCTAATTTAAAAAGTTTAAAGTTTAGGCTAAAGGAGTTACTTTTTTTAAATGTAGTTTTTCTAATGGAGGCCTAGAGTGAAGTTTAAACTCAAACTAAGCAAAAGTTATTACGCCAGATTTATACACTAAAATAGCTCAAATAAACTGACTTGAGATATATTCCAATATACGTCGAGTAATAAAAACTAGCGCTTTACTGAAAACAGAGCTTGATTGATTGTTTTTTTTTAAGTTATGGATATGATAGCAAATAGAACCTTATGAATTAAGCTAATTTACTGAAGGTACTAAATGAATTTTTACCCCTAAGAGAACATCCTGTTTTCAGGATCGGTTTTATCTTTTCCATAGTTTTTTGGAATTTTTTAGACATCAGAGAGGCCACGAGTTTATTTTAACTGGTTTCGTCTTTCGGCTTATCTTTTCTAATTTTCAAAGCAATAGTGTTTGTTCGGTACTCCTGTACTAAACGGACTCTTTTATATGCTGCAATGGAAACCAGTCACGAAATAGACCGTGACGCGTGATGAAAAATAGCCTTACGCTGCCTTGTGGGGTGTATAAACAAAGGGTTTCTCACTCCAGGAACTATATTTAAACTGTTATTTTTTGGGGTTTAGGGGGGGAAGGTGCCTAGGTTAGGTTAGGTTACGGATTTAATATATGGTGTGCTTTGACCCCCCCCCCCCCTAATGTGCAAATATATAGCCCAAATTTTTTTCATCCTATTTTATTTTATGTCACTAGCATTAACCAAACAAGCACTATATAAAAGAGTCCGTTTAGTACAGGAGTACCGTTTTTTCATCTCAAGTTTTAATTTCATTCTTTAATTCCTTTAGAAAACATATTTTGACAAAATAAATCTTTAAAGGGGTTAGCTAATTTAATCTAAACAAATCTAAGCAGACTTTTTATTTTGGGTAGTTTGGAAAAGGTATATTGCAACAAGACTGTCATACTTTTATGCTCTTTATCTGCTTCTCCAAGTTTTAGCCATCCAACTCAGCTACTTTTCAAAATGGAAAAATAAAGGGTTTGCCCCCTTTCTACCATCAGGTGTACATTCATGGAGCCGCAAGTGCGCCAAAAAGTTCTGCCACACCCGGCATAGTTCTACCACGCATGGCACATTTTCCACAATGCTTGGAGCAGTTTCGTCACGTTTGGCCCAATTTTGCAACTCTTTGCTCATAACACCATGTTAACGCGCATTGTTAAATTTTGGTGGCCCCTTATGTTAAAAAACAATCGCTCACCCCCTGTTTTAAAATTTGTTAGTTTACAGTTTACAATGTCTACATATTTCAAATTAGTATACAAATTGATTCCTATGACGCATGTCCAAAAGTGGAATTTTTTCTAGAAGTGGAAAAAGTGGATTTTTTTCTGTTTATATATGCTTCACCTACTATTATATTATATAGTATAATTACGGCAGTTTCGTTTGTATTCGTCTCTTGTTAAGCTTACATCAAAGGTTAGATTTTTTTTTAGCACTGAGGACGACTTGGCGGAGGTCCTTGTAGAAATATTTGCTTATTTGCTCTTTATATTTTTCCACTGACAGACACTACCCTCGTTTTTCTCGGCTATTTGATTTTTTTGTCTTCTCTCTTTTTTCACAAGACATTTTATTACAATAGTTTCTGAAGCATCTTAGCTACAGTAAATTGCCATTACCTATTTTCACTTACAATATTAATGGTGTCAATGGAATTGTGGCACATTTACTCCCCAAGATTAAGCAACACAAGGGGTATAAAATACCCCTTGGTTTTTTAAAAACAAAATGTTACCCATCCCCAGTCAACTCTAAAGTTTCCCTGAGTTGACGCCACTGAGCAATATCTTCCTTTAATTAAAAAAAAGTTAAACATTACTTATCATGCTAAGAGTGTCCTCAGGGTGCCTTTACTTTTTTTGAACTCAGTTCCTCAATTACTTGCAAATAATCTTCTTAGCCATCTAATCCCTCCAGGAATAATACTTTCTTAGCCATCCAATCTATTTCCTAAGGTAATTGGTTTCAATTGTATTTGGAAACAAATTAAAGTAAAGAATCAAATCTTCTTCTGTCACTTGACCATCAATAATTTTATTATCACGGTATGTACTTAAAAATAACACCAAAACTATCAATTTGGTCTCAATTGTCTAATTTTCTTTTCAGAGGAGAATAGTGAGAAACGGATGTCTTCTGTCTACTCCATTGGAATTTTTTTCAAATATCTGACGTCAAATTGCGCCTCCTGAATGGGTGGCCGCCCACGCATTTTAAAATAATGCCTGCCTTTCTTTACGTCACAGTTGACCTTCAATTTTCTTTACGAATTATTATTTTTTTAAGAATCGGACAAATATTTCAAGGGGAGGGGCTGAAACCCCCCATAAATCAGAGCTTGTTTTAAGTAAATAATCTAACGGTTATAATCATTTTGTAGTTTTTGGAAATTGTATTTTTATTAAAATAGAGGGCGCAGTTAATAAGTAGAAACAACTAATAAAATATTATTTATATAATACAATTTAAGGGTTAGCAGGAGTAACTTATCCGGCACCTAATCCAGACAAAAATAAAGAAGCATTGCACTGCCTAAGTAATGAGCGATGTGGGCAAAATGTATTATTTATTTATTTTGTTTTTAAACCTGGGCACTTCGTATTGAAGGAGTTGTCGTAGAAGCTTCCAAAATGGCTCATTCGATTGGAAATTCAAGGAGCTAGTGTGTTTATTTTTACAGTCAAAAGTGATTGGAGGGAAACCAACCCCCGTCCCACACCCATCATTCCCCCAAGCACTTCCTGTCAAAATTTTAGGATATCCATTTTCTTCGACGTAACTTAAAGGTCCAGAAATTATGTCTTTGAGGATAACAATCACCCCCCCCCCCCAAGAGCCCTCAGGGCAAGGGTTGTAAGTTATATCCTGTGGGCATGTAGGTTTTCATAGAAAGGGTGGTGGTATAAGCTTTGGAGAGGGCTTATTGGATTAGTAGTTATAAGTTCTAGTACCCTTTTTAAGACCCAAAGACGTCAGAGGGCAGATATCCCTCCCCTCCAACGTCGCATTCTCCCGATTGTATCAGACAGAAATTTTGAGACGGCTGTTTCTTGACGTAGAAATTTCGAAAAGAGCTTATTCGATTTGAAATTGCAAGGGCTATAGTCAAAAGTGATTGGAAGGTGAGATCGCCCCCCCCCCTTGCGCCCATCATTTCTCAAAATAAATCCAATCTGTGGGATCAGTTTTTATTTCTTTGTAAGTATTTTTATCCATTGAAAGGGCATTTACTTTATTATGATAATCTGCGGAATCCATAATCACAGCTGTGTTTCCTTTGTCAGTTCTTGTTGTCACTGTATTTTTATCTCTTTTTAAGTTTCTGAAAATTTTAATTTCTTCCTTTGATTGAGTTGAAAGCAACAAAGACGGCTTAAAATCAATAATACTCTTTACGATTTCTCACCTGAGTAGGTGTGGATTTTCAACCTTACCATGGAAGCTAAAAATGGCGAAATCCACACCCGTTATAATTTCTAATATAGGCTATTTACGTGTGTTGGATGCATTACAAATCTAGATCCTTTTTGCAAAATACTTAGCTCCTTGGATGTGAAAACCTTTGAGGAGAGATTTTCCAAAGGAGGTCCAGGAAAAAATCTAAGAAGGAAAATCTGTGTTTGTTGAAAATGTTCAAGTTCCAATTTTGAAAATTTTTTCGATAGGTGAGTTTTCGCTAAATGAAAAACATGTCGAAAAGACCTTTATGAAGACCTTCAAAAGACCTTTGTGGAGCCCGTCCCCCTTGTTTCAGTTACTCTAGCAATTGACAACAAAGCTTTCACCACATTACCATACATCTCAAAACTTAGCGACAAACTGGGAAATATTTTTGAAAAACATAATCTCTCTGTTTCTTTCAAAACTGAACATTTTTCAACTCGGAAAAGGATAAAACTGACCCTATAATAAGTATTGTTGTCTAAAGTCCCGTGTTCATGTGGGGAATTTTACATTGGAAGGACCCATCAACAACTGGGGGAACATTTGCATAAGTGCAAAATAAGATTTTGTTTCTTGCTTCTTATGAACACTGAGGACGACTTGGTGCAGGTCCTTTTCAAAATATTTGTTTGTTTTAGTCTTTATTTTTTGCTACTGGCTAACAAAATCCTCGTTTTTTCTCACCCATTTATTTTATTTTTCAATTATTATATCTTCTCTTTTCTTTGTTTCATATGTCATGTATAGCCAGGGTGGTCTTAGAATGTATTCAGTAACCATCATCGAAATTAGTCTAAATTTTGAAAACAAATTTAAGAGAATTTAAAAAAAGGCCTGAAACCCCCTAGATAATGGCGCCGGAACAAAACAAAAGCAACCCAATGGAATGGCAGCAGTATTGATCCTATTGATCCAGGGGGAGGTTGTATAAAGCGACCAATCCTTCTATATTATGGAACTATAAAGCGATCAAACACGTTATATTTGAAACCATAGACGAGATTGTGTAATGCAACCAGACTTGTTTCTGTGCCAATGCCTATTTTCTGGTTCAGATATAGATGTATAAGGAAATACCCAAGAATATATGTGTATTTTCATAGGTTCATGCCCTATGTTGGGGTTCCAACCCCTGTTACTCTTCCTTTCAGATAAATAATACGAGAATCCAGGGAGGATGCATGATTTGTTCTACAGGGTAGTTCCCCTGTGAGTTTAGTCCAGCTAATTCACAAATGTAATATTCGCACGGTTTTTCTTATTATTTTCTTGTCCAACCCCTGTTAATTCGTTTTTCGGAGATATAATTCACTCGCGTAAAACTGCTTGTTTTAATGTCCCTAATGAAGTCTAGACATTATTTGAAAAACTGTTGAACTTACCGGTTATTGACTAATTGAATAAGAGATAATATAATCAGAGAGAAGTATACGCGGTAAAATGAGGGGGTCCGAAAAAAACTTAGGAAGGATATGTGAATGCGTCGGAATTAGCATAGGAATGCGTCGATGCTAATTAAAGAATAGGATGCTACACTCAGAATTGATTTAAGCTGAAAGTTATAACATTTGCGTAAACTAACTCAATTTGCGAAAAAAATATAGCACTTGCATAACTAACTCAATTTGCAAAAAAAGGTATAGCATTTGCAAATTGGACTGTATGAATGATCTTAATTGGTGATTGAATAATAGGGATGAGAATGATCTTAATTGGTGATTGGATAGTATGAAGATGCTAAAAAAGGGTTAAACTAATTACCAGTTAAGGTAAGCCTGAAGGGGTTGTTAACTCAGGCAATCTATTATAAATTTGGAATAGCATCAATCTACGAAAACGATCAACGATGAGATGATGACCTTGTGAGTTGACCTAGGTTTACTTCTCCGATGTGTTCTGTATAATACACAAGCACCGTTTGAACAGTCTTGTCAATATAAAATATGCTCTAATATTATAGTATACTAGACAGTTGATACTAATAGAGATGTAGATGCCAAGAAAAGAATTTTAATAAAGAAATTCAGAACAATCCTTAGAGATCCTTGGAAATCAAGTAGTGGGGTGATTATGAATATGAACCATTAAGGACCGTAAGCACCATTAACCCTAACCACCAAGAACCTCAACTTCAGAAGCCTCGCCAGCCCCCCAACTTCTAAGGTGCCCCCTCTCTCAAACTTTTTGGCGCCGTCCCCCCATTTTTTTATACTTTTTTGAACTTTTTTTTATTTATTTTTATTTTTTTAAACATGGTATTTTTTCAACTTTTTTTACTTCCATTAGAATGACTTGAAACATTCTTAAAACATAAAAAAAAAATACAAAATGAGAATAATATAGTAATGTTAGTAATGACTTTTACTCGTAGAAAAATAATGTTTGTAGTAGCACTTTTTTTTACTAAATTTTTTTTTGAATTCAAAATTATTCAACTTTTTTTTATTGACATCATTTGTCGGATACGTAAAATAACATTGACAAAATCTATGTATTAGACTGAATAAATTCTTTATCAACATCTTTTGTCGGATACGTCGGAAAAAATTGACATTTTTGAATGTTTTTGAATTAATGCAGGTTTTGATTTCGGCTCACCGTACATGAATAATTAAAACAAATTTTGGTTTTAAAAAAAAAGGTTTTTACTAATAGTTAAGGAAGGGGGAAGTACCCAAATTCTTGTTTGTAGTGAAACTGTATTCGTCTTCAACGACTTTAGAAAGAACTAATAAATTAAACTGAATATTTGATGTATAATGATATTAACTGCTGAAAGCTCATCCGTTAAAAATTTTACTATATTTTTAATGTTTATTTTCAATATTAAGTACAAAAGAAAATATTTGTAATAAAATTGGTTTTCATTAAAGCGCCAATGACGCATTAGGTTTTAGACTTTTACAGTGGGAGAAGGGGGCGATAAGAGGGGCTTTATCAATGACCTTTGTCATCTCTATGACTGAAAATCCTTAACAGAAGGTTTTAAATCCTCTACCTTTCACAATCTGCCTACCAGCCATCACCATAAGTGAAAAATTCAAAATCGCGCTTTGAAAAGGACATCCCAGATTAAAATATAGCCTATAGTTAAAATGACACAGTTCTATTATCTGCAAGACACGCAAGAAGTGAAGTTTGGTTAATGCGAATTAAATAAAACAAAATAGGATGAAAATATAATAGTTTAGAAACAAATTTTGGCTGTACATTTGCACATCAGGGGGGTGAGGGGTAAAGCATAGCATATATTAAATACGCAACCTAACCTAACCTAGGTATCTTTTTTCCCCCTAAACCCCCAAAAAAAACAATAGTGTAAATATTGTAAACGCAATGACAAACCACGGTTTGCGATCGAATTTTCTATTGACAGATACCCGTTTGACTAGTTTTTCTTGTCATCTATCGTGTGTGTTACAGAAAAAAGAACAGTACCCGCAATACCCGTAATAAAACACACTTCGGGCTTCTTGTCCAAGAAACTAAGTTGTACAGTTCTCACGCTCTTGTACAGTTCTTGTTTATAGTTATCCCTTCCGGTCTTTGAAGGGACTTTTATACGCTTCCATAATAAGATAAGATTTATTTCATAGTCAATAGACATACCATAATAGACAATAACAATACCTCCAATGGTTCATTCACCAGTAAATTAGGGTCACATATAAAGGTCACAAGCTCAGAGAAAAATTTTCACTGACTTACTGAGAGAAAAGAAAGAAAAAAAAATACATACGTAGAGTAAATATTCTTTATTTACTGATAGAAATAATATAAAGAAGAAAAGGTACACAAAATAATTTCAAAAAACACACAACATTTACCCTCAGAAAGGCCCCAGGGCCTCTAAAGAAGTTGGATATTTCCCAATAGGGAGCCCTATGCAATTAGGATTTTCTTATACTCCTTAATACAATCTACAATCCTGGACAGAAATATTTCTATTAATGCTAACACAACTATTTTTATTAATAAACTATTTTTTTATTAATAAAAAAATAATAATATTATTAATAAACTATTTTTTTTAGAAAACTGCTTCTCATTAACACTATCTACATGCAAAAACATCACAACTGTTTTTTAATACAAACATTCAAAATTTCGAAGGTTGCTGCACTTCTTTTGAATTGAATCACTTCTTTTGAATCGCTTCTTTTGAATGGAATCACTTCTTTTGAATCACTTCTTTTGAATCACTTCTTTTGAGTGGAATTCTTATTTTGGTATCCCTCTTATGTTAAATTAAATAAATAAAACAAGTTTTTTTAACTGAAAGTTAGGAACGACGTTAAAACTTAAAACCACAGTTTATATAATATACCAGTAAGTTTACCGCAGATGATTTCTGGCTCTTCATTCTCGGTGCGAACAAAAAGCTCCTCCCACTTATTTGTGCACTTATTGTCCACTTATTGGTTGAGCCGGCCAAGTGGTTGTGTCAGTACTTGTTCCGTAGGTGATTATTCTTTTTCTACCCGTGAAAAGATCTAATGCCGCTTATGTTTATACGTTCTCTGGAGCACTCGCACCTCGGTCCAGGTTTTTATAATGGGTGAGATAGGGAAAGATCATACTGGATAATTATATAAACTGTGCTTAAAACGAACAGAAATTATTCTGTATATGAAAGGGGCTGTCCCATCCTCAACGTCTTGCTCTTTACGCTAAAGTTTTTTTTTGTTTAAAAAAAAAAGAGTTGTGAGGAAGTCAAACTTTAAGGTAAAGAGGGAGACGTTGAGGAGGGGACAGCCCCTTTCATATACGGAATAATTTCTGTTCGTTTTAAGTTTTAACGTCGGTCTTACTTTCAGTTAAAAAAAACTTGTTTTTTCTATTTAATTTTTGAATGTTTTTGAATTAATGCAGGTTTTGATTTTGGCTCACCGTACATGAATAATTAAAACAAAATTTACATATTAATTTTACTTTTATTTGGTTAAATGGCTTTCTCGAAACTTGTTTAATTTTATTTACGAACGTTTTTATTAGTAATAAATACATGTAACTTACGAATTAACTTACGTAACGAACTTCTATATTCATAGATTTTTAATACCAACTCCTTGCCCTCCTTGCATAGATCAATTCCCCCCCCCCCAATAGAACAAAAATACCTATTAACGATATTTTATTAAAAAAATTATTGGAACTCCCCCTGGCATTTCATGGCCCGACCCCTCCCCCCCCCCACCCAAAAAAAAAATTATGAACGATATTTTGTTCCTAAACTTATGAGAGCTGACCCCTGGTCCTCAATGACCTGATCCCTCTCTCTCCTAAAAAACTGATCAATGATAAATCCTTTTTAATAGACTAAATAGAATAAAATCCTTTTTAATAGACAGTGTATAGAAATTCACAAAAAATACCAGATATTTCGGTCACATATACAGTGACTGTCATCAGTAGTAAAACGTGCTACTACATCAGTAACTACTGATGACGGTCACTGTATATGTGGCCGAAATATCTGGTATTTTTTTTGTGAATTTCTATACACTGTCTATTAAAAAGGATTTTTTCCTTATTTTGAACTTTTATTTTATCTATGGTTCTTATGAAAGGGATACTCGTATAAAATTCAGAGAGGGCTCATTTGATTGGAAATTGAAAGTTCGAGTTCACATTTTAAGAGTCAAAAGAGATTCAAGGGCAACTAGCCCCCCCCCCCCCCTGTGCCTTCTTTTTCCTAACCCATCTGATGAAAATTTTTAGGTAGCCATTTTTTTTAAAAAAAAACTAGTTCAAAAGTCGGATAAGAAAAATTCCGGTGTCAATACAGCCCCCTAGGGCCCAGGAGAAGGTGTTATAAGTTATGCCCTAAGGGCATATATGGTTTTTATGTAAGGGATGCTCGTACAAACTTCATAGAGGGCTCATTTTATTGGAAATTGAAAGTTCTAGTTCAATTTTTAAGGTTCTAGAGATTTAAGGGAAACTAGCTCCCCCCATGCCCTTTTTCCCCCAAACCCATCCGCTACAAATTTTGAGATAGCCAGATAGCCAGATTTTGAGATAGATTTTTTTTAAAATTATTCAAAAATTAGATAACAAAAACTCCGGTGTCAACACAACCCCCCCCCCCAGGGCCGAGGGGGTAGGCGTTGTAAGTCTTGTCCTGGGGGCGTGTATGGTTCTTATGACAGGAATGCTCGTATAAACTTCAGAGAGGGCTCATTTGATTGTAAATTGAAAGTTCTAGTTTACTTTTTAAGAGTCAAAAAATATCTGAGGGTAACTAGCCTCCGTTATGCCCTGGGGGCATATATGGTTGTCATGGAAGGGATGCTCGTATAAACTTCGTAGAGGGCTCATTTGATTGGAAATTGAAAGTTGTAATTCACTTTTTAAAAGTAAAAATTGATCGGAGAGCAGCTAGCCTCCCCCCACAATCTATTTATTTTTTTTCCCAGATGCACTTCATATAGAATGGGTCGTCGTATGAACTTCAAAGGGGGGAAACTTTTTTCACTTTGATATTGTTACTTTGATACCAGTTTTGATACTTTGATCAAAATTTGATTTTTTTTTTAAGTTTTATTCTGAAAAAAGGAATTTTTAAAAACTTTAAACTTTTTGCAATCAAAAACGGACAAAAATTAATTAAGAAAAACTCTCCGAAAAACAAGTTTTTCAAAGAAAAGTAAATGCAATTTTAAACTTAAGCTCAGAAGATAAAAATACATATTAAAATTCAAACTAAAAACGACCAGGAATTACAATTAAAGAATAAATGAAACCCAAAACGAACAGAAATTAAATAAATAATCATAGGAAAAAAACATACAACAAATAATAATATAAATGAATAAATAGATCTTAAAGCGAGTAATGCTTAGATTGAACATGAAAATCAAGCTTAAAACGAAAAAAATTATTTTGCCATTGAAGTATAAATGAAACTTAAAACGAACAGAAATTAAATAAACAATCAATGCAGACAAACGTACAATAAATATTAATGTAAGTGAATAAATAAATCTTAAAACGAGTTAAGCTTAAATTTAATATGCAAATCAAGCTTGAAACGAACCAAAATCCCTACAAATAAGAGTTTGGGTATCGCCTCCTTATCTCACTTTAAAAGTTTAAAACCTACTGCGTCATTGGCGCTTTACTGAAAACTATATGCGTCTTGAACAGTCTAGGAAAGTATAAACAACATCAAATTGAATATTTGATATGTAATGATATTAGTTGTTGAAAGATCCATGAGTTCAATAATATTCACTCTAATTTTATTTTTATTTTTAATGCTGAAAGAACTGGAAAAGAAAATATTTTTAATATAATTCGTTTTCAATGAAGCTCCAATGACGCAGTAAAAGGATTTCCAATAGCCTCTCTAATGCCAATAGCCTCTCTAAGAACCAAATATATAAAATTCTATCGCCATTTATGCATTAATCATATTATGTATTATGACATTATGTATTATGTTCTATGGATTACTAGTGGAATTTGTGGATCTTTCCATGGAAGAAGTATGGGGCAAGAGACATTGTTATGAAGGGGGCGTCGGATTTCCCAGCATTATTTTAAAAAGAAACGATCAGAAAAATACGATAAATATATAATAGTTTATAAACAAATTTGGGCTATATATTTGCATATTAGGGGGGGGGGGTAAAGCATAAACGCAAAGAAAACTACGCTTCGCATTGCATTACCCAATAGAGGTCTCTTGCTTTAACCCTTCTGGTGGGTTTTTCTTTATTGGTTTCCTTGTAAAGGAAACCAATAACGCAACAGTACCGGATTTTCTACTCCTAACAGAACATCCTGTTTTCGGGATCGGTTTCGTCATTTCAGAAAAGCTTTAGTTTTTTGGAATTTGAAGACATTAGAGAGGCCACGAGTTTAGTTTAAATGGTTTCGTCTTTCGGTATATCTTTTCTAATTGTCTAAGAAATAGTTTTTGTTCATTTCAAGAGTTAATTTCACTCTTTACTTCCCTTAAAAAACTTTTTTTGATAAACCGAATCTTCAAAGGGGTTGGCCTATTCAAATGAAATTTCTTATAATCGAAGTAGATCTAAGCAGACTTGATCTTTGAAAAAACTATAATTATATGTCCACATTAAAACGCCTCAACTAATATATAAAAGCATAGATATAACTGGTACAAATAAGCCGACCGATGAAATATATGAAAACTTTCTTATTTCGATGTTTTTTTTCACGACAATATCAAACTTATTTAATTTGACATTATTTAAACTTAATAAATGTGTTCAACAGGATATTTTATTCTGAAAATTATATTAATTGCTTGTTGTTATTTTGGGTAGTTTAGAAAAGGTATCTTATAACAAGACTGTCAGAAGGGTATCTTATAGTAAAGGTATCTTATCACTTTTACACTCTGTATCCGTTTCTCCAAGTTGAAACAATCTAACTCAGCTACTTTTCAAAATGGAAAAATAAAGGTTTTGCCCCCTTTCTACCATCAGGTATACATGCTTGAAGCCCCATGTGTGCCAAACAGTTCTGCCACACCCAGCATAGCCTAGTTCGCCATGCATGGCACATTAAACACACAACTTGGAACAATTTTGTCTCGTTCGGCCAAATTTCGCCACGCTGGATCACAACGCCACGTTTACGTGCCTTCTGAAAGCTTGGTGATCCCTTAGGTAAAAACGATCCCTAATCCACTGTTTTAAAATTTGTTAGTTTACAGTCTACAATACTACAATGTCTACATATTACAAATTAGCATACAAATTGATTTTTATGACGTTTGTCAAGAAATAATTCCTAACTTCGGATTGTGTTTGCCTCCTATTATATTATAAGTTTACATCAAAAGGTTAGATTTTTTTTGGGCACTGAGGACAACTTGGAGGGGGGGCTAAAACCCCTTAAACCAGAGGCAGTTGTAAATAAATAATCAAACGGTCATAATCATTTTGTATTTTTGGAAATTGTGTTTTTATTAAAAATAGAGGGCGCAGTTAATAAGTAGAAACGACTAATAAAATATTAATTCATACAATAAACTTTAAGGGTTAGCAGGAGTAGCTTATCTGGCCCCTAATCCGAAAAAAATAAAGAATCAGGAGGAGCAGGAGGAGCTCAAAGAAAGAGGTAGCGAAGGATCAAGTCTTGCCTGATCTTAGGCACCTTATGTTTAAATTGTTTTAGACCTGGGCACTTCGTATAGAAGGAGTTGCAGTAGAAACTTCGAAAAGGGCTCATTCGATTGGAAATTAAAGTGGCTAGTGTCTTTTTGTAACAGTAAAAAGTGATTGGAGGGCAACCAACCTCCCATACCCATTATTTTCCCCAACACATCCTGTCAAAATGTTAAGATATCCATTTTCTTCAACGTACTTTGAAAGTCAAGACATTATGTCTTTCAGGATGGAAATCCCTCACCCCCCCCCCCCCCAGAGACCTTCAGAAATTTGAGATGGACGTTTGTTGTTGTAGAAATTTGGATAAGGGCTTATTCAATTGGAAATTGCAAGGGCTATAGTCAAAAGACATCCAGTCTAAATTTTGAGATAAGCGTTTCGTTTGAGATAACGTTCTGGGTCATTGGCGCTTTACTGAAAACTATATGTGTCTTTAACAGCCTTGGAAAATGTAAACAAAATCAAATTGAATATTTAATATATAATGATATTAATTGTTGAAAGATCCATTAGTTCAAGATTTTATTTCACTGTCATTTGATTTTCGTTTGCAATGCTGTAAGAACTGGAAAAGAAAATATTTGCAATATAATTAGTTTTCAGTGAAGCGCCGATGACACAGTAGGCATTAGGTTTTAATAATTAAGGAAAGGCACAGTTTCCAAACTCTTGTTTGCAGTAAACCTATATTCTTCTTGAACACTCTTAGATGGAACTAATAAATTAAACTGAATATTTGTTGTATAATAATGATAATTGTTGGAATCTCATCAGTTCAAAATTTTACTTTAATTACAATGTTCAGTTTCAATATTAAGTACAAAAGAAAATATTTGTAATGTAATTCGTTTTCAGTAAAGCGCCAATGACGCAGTAGGTTCTAGGCTATTACAGTGAGAGAAAGAGGTGATACCCAAACTCTTGTTTGTAGTGATTTTTGCTCATTTCAAGCTTAATTTGCATATTCAATTTAAGTGTCACTCGTTTGAATATTTATTTATTCATTTATATTAGTATCTATTGTATGTTTGTTTACACTGATTGTTTATTTAATTTCTGTTCGTTTTGGGTTTTATTTATGCTTCAATATCAAAATATTTTTTTTCGTTTTAGCGTTAAATTGCATATTCAATTTAAGCATTACTCGCTTTAAGACTTATTTATTCATTTATATTATTACTTGTTGTATGTTTTTTGCTATGATTGTTTATTTAATTTCTGTTTGTTTTGGGTTTTATTTACTCTTTAATAATAATTCCTGGTAGTTTTGAGTTTGAATTTTAACAGGTATTTGTATATGCTGATCTTAAGTTTAAAATGGCCTTTGATTTTTTTTGAAAAACTTCTCTTTTGTGATTTTTTTTAATTAATTTTTGTTCGTTTTTGAGTGCAAAAAGTTTCAAGTTTTTAAAAAATTCCTTATTTCAAAAGCTATCATTTTTTTCAACATCAAATGTTCATCATTTGAGTTTCATATTCAGTCTTAAACTAGCTCCCAAAAGGAATACACCTGTTTGAACTTGATTCTTTAACCTTGAATTAATTCAGTGATAACTTGTGCAATCGGATACTTGCTTTTTTTACACAATCAGATTTTTGGCGTTTTGAATTCAGAAAATTGGATACGGTAGACGACTGTGGTGTGAGGAGAAAATTGGTGATTATTTCTGGATGGTGTTCTGGATGCCAGAGTACGAGAGTTAACAATTAGCAGGTCTCCACGGTCCATCGGGCCACCGACCAATAAGGTGATTGCCACTGCCATCCGTGGGCCTGCCCACATAAAGATAAGTTTCTTTTCGTCTCTATCTGATGCTAATTAAGTCCAAATTTTATTGATTTTTTATATTTATTGTTAATGTCATGGATCCGGCAAACGTTAAAATTGGAGATTTGTTCCTAGCCAAATTTGCGGGTTATTCTAATTGGCCGATTCGAATCCTAGAAATTATGAAGACAAATACCGGAGACCAGCAAATTTGTTGTTTTTAGCTACGGAAAAAAACACGACCGTCAGGTTCTATCCGTCATGAGTTTACTTAGCTTTGATGGCAATGAGAAGGAAGCATCAATAAAGAAAACTAAGGGTGTGAATACTGCGTTTGCAGAGCTAAAAAATCATCTTGATGCTTACCGCCAGTTTCTAAGAAAAGTGCAAGATTCGGCAACGGAGAGTTTACTCTCAGATCCCACTGCTGATCTCCGTATACTAATAGTGGCTACAGAGAATGAACTTGCGGGTACAAAACCAAATCTAACTAAATAAATCAAGATAAAAGTTAACGAAAAGCTGAAAAAATTGACTTTGCAGACTGCATCTAATTTTGATCCTACATTTTCAGCTGAAAAAATAGTTTTTGAAATCTAAAATTCAGTACATGTTGAGTCTCATTCGAATTTTGAACCAATTGAAAAATATGTAAAAACATAGATGTCTATGATGAATTTGTTGCAAAATCGTGTGAATCAGCTTGAGCTCAAGCTAGACGACACTGAGCAGGAAGGGACAAGTGAGTCCCTGTTGTTGAATGGCGTGAAGCAGATTCCGCCGCAGTTTGTGGGACACCATGAAGAGCGTATTGTTTGTCAAGATGGGCCTAACCGATATTATAGGTATAAACATAGTTAGGGTTCAGTGAATTAGGAACTGGATTCCATGATGCTCAAAGACCAGATAAAGTTGCCCCTGTTCTGGTCCAGATTCGATCATAAGAACTAGCTCGCCATGTGTTTAAAGAGAAGAAGCAGCTTAGTGTCTGAGGATTATTTTTAGCTGAGAGCCTTACGAAACGTAAGTGCAATCTTCTGGGCGCTTCAAAAGATAAGTTGGGAATTCACACATTGTGGTCTGACGAATGCCGTCTTGTTGTACGTGACACTGACACCACTCCAATCAGTCGTATCTGGTCAATTGACGACCTTTTATAGAGGTTTTTTTTATATTTGAGTATTTTTTTTCTCTTTTTTTAAGTGCTATTTCTTTTATTTTTATATGAAAAATATTAATTTCTGATCAAGACCAATTTAGTCTTCAGGATTATTTATTAAGAGGTATTGCCGGCGCTGATGATATACTGATTGTTCAACTAAAGTCTATGAGGGAGAGTGACTATTTTCGGTTGCCGCAAATTCATTATATAAATGAAAAGACTCTGCGACTATGTTCTTGGAATGTTAACGTGACTACAAGCTACCTGGATATTTTAGAATTAATTGAACAATTTTCTTCCTTTTTTTGATATTATAGGATTATGTGAAACATTTTTTAGTTCAAACCAGTCTCTCTCACTGTATTCATTTCTAGGTTATGATCTTTGTGTTAAGGACCGAGTGGTGATGAGTCGGGGTGGTGTTGGATCAGAGGCAACGCTGTAGCGTTGCCTATAGTAAAGGCCATACGGCTCCAATGTTTTATTATTATTATATATTTTTTTTCCCCAGAGGCACTTCATATGGAAGGGGTTGTCGTATAAACTTAAAAGGGGTATCATTCGATTGGAAATCTAGATTTCTATTGCCCTTTTTAATAGTCGAAAATGATTGGAGGGCAACTAGCCCCCCCCCCCCACGCCCACCATTCCCCCAAACACATCCAATCAAAATTTTGATTTTGAGGAGGACACTCCCCGACAACCCTCAGGGCAAGGGTTTTAAGTTATGCCCTGGGGGCATATAAGGTTTTTATAGAAGGCGTTGTCGTAGAAACTTCAAAACAGGTTCAATCGATTGGAAATTAAAGGGCTAGTGCCGTTTTTAAAAGTTGAAAATGATTGGAGGGCAACTCCCCCCCCCCCCCCCGCCCACTCCCATCATTCCCCCAAACACATCCAATCAAAATTTTGAGATAGCCATTTTGTTCAGCATAGTTGATTCCCAGATTGAAAATATATTTTGAGGAGGATACTCCCCCATAACCCTCAGGGCAAGGGTTTTAAGTTATGCCCTGGGGACATATAAGGTTTTTATAGAAGGCTTTTTCGTAGAAACTTCAAAACAGGCTAATTCAATTGGAAATTCAAAGGGATAGTGCCCTTTTTAATAGTCAAAAGTGATTGGAGGGCAACTTGCCCGCCCCCCCCCCCTCCCACGCCCATCATTCCCCCAAACACATCCAATCAAAATTTTTAGATAGCGATTTTGTTCAGCGTAGTTGATTTTTACATAGAATACATGTTTTTGAGGAGAACAATCCCACCTAACCCTCAGGGCAAGGGTTTTAAGTTATGCCCTGGGGGCATATAAGGTTTTTATAGAAGGTGTTATCATAGAAACTTCAAAAAAGGCTCATTCGATTGGAAATTCACAGGGATAGTGCACTTTTTAATAGTTGAAAATGATTGGACGGAACATTGCCCCCCCTCCCCCCCACGCCCATCAGTTACCTAAACATACCAAATTAAAAATTTTGAGATAGCTATATTCTTCCGCGTTGTTGATTTCTGGTAGACACTATATGTTTGAGATAGAAACTCCCCCAAAACCCTCAGGGCCAAGGTTTTAATTTATGCCCTGGGAGCTTATAAGGTTTTTATAGAAAGCGTTGTCGTAGAAACTTCAAAAAAGGCTCATTCGATTAGAAATTCAAAGGGCTAGTGCCCTTTTTAATAGTCGAAAGTGATGTTATTTGGGCCATTTTGTTCATTGTAGTTGATTTCCAGATAGAAAATATATTTTTGAGGAAGAAACTCCCCCACAACCCTCGGGGCAAGAGTTTTAAGTTATGCCCTTGGGGCATATAAGGTTTTTATAGAAGGCGTTGTCATAGAAACTTCAAAACAGGCTCATTCAATTGGAAATTCAAAGGGCTAGTGCTCTTTTTAATAGTCGAAAGTGATTGGAGGGCAACTAGCCCCCCCCCCGCCCAGCATTCCCCCAAACACATCCAATCAAAATTTGAGATAGCTATTTTGTTCAGCGTAGTTGGTTTCCAGATAGAAAATATGTTTTTGAGGAGGACACTCCCCCACAACCCTGAGGACAAGGGTTGTAAGTTATGCCCTGGGGGCATATAATGATTTTATATAATGCGTTGTCGTAGAAACTTAAAACAAGGCTCGATCAATTGGAAATTCAAAGGGCTAGTGCCCTTTTTAATAGTCAAAAGTGATTGGAGGGCAACTAACCCCCCCCCCACGCCCATCATTCCCCCAAACACATTCAATCAAAATTTTGAGATAGCGGTTTTGTTCAACGTAGTTGATTTCCAGATAGAAAATAGGTTTTTGAGGAGGACATTCCCCCACAACCCTTTGGACAAGGCTTTTAAGTTATGCCCTGGGGGCATATAAGGTTTTTATAGAAGGTGTTGTCGTAAAAACTTCAAAAAAGGCTCATTCGATTGGAAATTCAAAGGGCTAGTGCCCTTTTTAATAGTCGAAAGTGATTGGAGGGCAACAAGCCCCCCCCCCGTCGCCAATCATTACCCCAAACACAACCAATCAAAATTTTGAGATAGCCAATTTGTTCAGCGTAGTTGGTTTTCACATAGAAAATATGTTTTGCCCTCAGGGCAACAGTTGTAATTTAAGGATTCTCCGAATCCTTCCCATTATTTCTTATGGAAGGGATGCTCGTATAAACTTTAGAGAGGGCTCATTTGACTGAAAATTGAAAGTTCTTATTCACTTTTTGACGCAGTAGGTTTTAGGCTTCTGTAGTGGGGCGATACCCAAACTCTTGTTTGTAGTTATTTTTATTCGATTCAAACTTGATTTGCATATTCTTTTTAAGTTTCACTCGTTTTAAGATTTATTTATTCATTTATATTAATATATATTGTATGTTTGATCGCATTGATTGTTTATTTAATTTCTATTCGTTTTAAGTTTCATTTATACTTTAATAGCAAAACATTTGCTTTCGTTTTAAGCTTGATTTTCATATTCAATCTAAGCATTACTCGCTTTAAGATCTATTTATTCATTTATGTTATTGCTTGTTGTATGTTTTTGCTATGATTGTTTATTTAATTTATGTTTGTTTTGGGTGTTATTTAATCTTTAATAGTAATTTCTGATCGTTTTGAGTTTCAATTTTAACAGGTATTCGTATCAACTGAGCTTAAGTTTAAAATGGCCTTTACTTTTCTTTGAAAAACTTATTTTTTGGAAAGTTTTTTTTGAATTAATTCCTTATAAAGAATGGGTTGAATTATAATGAAAGGGATGATCTTAGTATATGGATTGAAGGTAAAATTGAAGTTTTTTCAATTGAAATTGAATTTGATGGGAGAAAAAATATAATTAGTATGGTGTATAAACCACCCAGTTCTCAGCTGGAGGATTTTGTGGGGGGTATGAGTCAGCTGACTTCAAAGGTACCGTCTGGAGCTAGTCATATTGTTATTGGTGATTCTAATTTTAACCTGCTGGATTTATCTAATCTTAATGTTGATTTTTTTTTTTATTTTATGATATCGAATGATCTATACCCGCTTGTGAGTGTACCCATGAGGATTATTGGACAGAGTGCAACCCTAATTGATAATATTTTCGTTCGTTCTGCCAATTTGAAGCTTTGTTATGCTGATGTTGTGGCCTTTCCTGGTTCTGACCATCTTCCATTGATGAGTTTTATGAAGTATCAGCTGCACAGACCAAAGAAAAAGAAAATAAAGACAAGGTTAATGAAAAAAGGTAATCTTCAAAAGTTTGTGGAGGAGGTTAGTGTTATCGACTGGACCCCTGTGTTTTCTGAAGAAGAATTCCCATAAGATAGCACTTGATAATCTAATGTCAGTTATTCTACCCATTTATGATATTGCGTATCCTATTGAGGTAATAAAAGTGAGGAAACAGGAACCCCGTAAGCCATGGATAACGAGTAAAATACTGGAAGAAAGAAAACTAAGGATTGAGCTTTATCAAAGATATCTACATTATAAAAGTGATGTTTCATATATGAGTTGTTCAAAAAACAGCGCAATTTAGTGAACAAATTACGTCGCAACCTGTTGACTTTTTCTTATCTTTCGATAGGAAAGTCTCTTTTCAAGGCAGGGTGCCTTTATTTAAGTTTTCAAATTGTAAAGGTAATATGAAAGAAACATGGAAACTGATAAATGAAGTGACCAATGGGAATGCTGAAATTGGAAGGAATGAATGACAACTTGAAGGGTTCGCCTCTGATGATAAGTCTGGAATTGCAAATGAGTTTGGTAATTTTTTCTCCAATATTGGTATCAAGGTGCAAAATAGTGTAAAAAAAAATATGTCAACAGGTTCAAGAATAGATTATATGTGATAATAGAGGTGAGAGTTTTGAATTAGCCTTTGATCCGTATACAAGTGATGAACTGCTTAAAATAATAAAATCTCCGAAATCAAATTCTGCGAGAATGGACGGCTTATCTCTTCGAGCGTTCAAGGCAATAATGCATTATATTCTACCGTGCCAGCTTTTTATTATAAACCTTTCACTTGAAAAGGGCATTTTTCCTGATCAACTAAAAGTTACGAAAGTGATAACACTTCATAAAGGTGGCCCTAAAAAGGAAATTGAGAATTGGAGACCGATTTCGATCCTTCCATTGTTTTCGAAATTATTAGAAAAAGTTGTTCATAAACGTCTATATACTTTCCTACAGGCTAATGGTTTGCTGAGTGAGACCCAATTCAGATTTTGCAAAGGACACTCGACGACGGATGCTTTGCAACAACTTATGGAATCAATTAATAGAGCTATGGACAGAGGTAAGACACCTTTGTCTATATTTATAGATATTCGCAAAGCATTCGATACAGTTGATTTTCAAACACTACTAAGTCGGAAGGAGTCGTTATGTGTCCTCGGAAAGTGCTTAAAGTGGTTTGAAGGCTCCCTCAAAGGGAGATTCCACGAATTAGTGTTTAATGATGTGGGCTCAGCAGCATTTCCAGTTACGTGTGGAGTACCACAAGGATCAGTGTTTGGTCATCTGCTTTACCTCATCTATGTTGATCTCATGCGTCTTTATTTGAAAGATGTGTGACTTACCTCATTTGTTCATGATACCGTTTTAACTGTGTTTGCCTGATCTATGAAGGACATGGTGAGAAAAGCGAATCTCGCATTGGAAAGGCTGAAGATTTTCACTTCATTAAGTTTATTGTGTGTAAATATTTGCAAGACATTTTTAATGACGTTTTGTAGAGTTGGTACACCACTGGATGTGTCTGGCCAGGTAACTTTATGCGGTAATCTAGTTGAGCAAGTTGATCATCTCCGCTACCTTGGTTTTTATCTTGATTGCCATCTGGCATGGGAGTGTCACAGTGACGCAATTTCATCAAAAGTTGCCTGTGGGGTAGGAATACTTCGTCGTCTGCAGCATTTTCTCCCTCAAAGAATACTAACTATATATTATTCGTTGGTTTATCCATATATCTCCTATGGAGCAGTAACTTCTTATGCAACTATAGAAGAGTGCAAGTTCTACAAAATAAAGCTGTTAGAACAATCGGTAGGTATGTCCAGGATGTACATGACATATGTGCTTGTTTTAGGTCCTTGAAGCTCCTTAATATAGGTCAGATAAGAGATTACCAAGCTGCAGTATTTGTGTTTCAGTGTAAGAATGGTTTAACTCCTGATGTTTTTAAGAATTTATTACCAAATTAATAGTGACCTGCATAATTATGGAACTAGGCAAAGTGATGATATAGTTGTTGATTTGCATCGTGGTACCAGGTCTTCATTTTCAATGAAACACCTGGGTCCATCAGTATGGAATAAGCTACCAATGAGCATTAGAGCGGCGGAACATGTACCTCAATTCAAAAAAAATAAAAGATTATTTTTTGGGGGGAATTTGATAAATTTTATTATGGCTGGTAGGTTGGGTAGGGGAGGAAGAGGAGCTGGAGAGGTAAGAGTGGGCTATAAGTAATACAACACCTACTACTTTCAGAGCCTCTCTACAGTAACATCCCAATAGATGCAAATCATCATCAGGTCAATTCTCACTGGGTTGAGAATCCTTTATCTGAGGGGCATGGATTCGATTCCTCCTGTGGCCAGTTATTTGGTTTGGGATGGGGATCAGTGGCATGACTCTGTTCAGCGGTGCCAGAATCAACCCTGCTTTAAATGGAAACCTGGAGAAATTTGTGGGAGGTAAACAGAAAGGGTGTGTGAAAGCACAGAATAGCTGGTCCCCAGCCTCCTATTGTACTTTCTGGCTGAAGGGCTAAGAAACGGAGATCAGCACCACCGGTTTGAACCTTGAGGCTCTAGTGCCGTCATTCTTACATAGACTCTAGTGCAGAGCAAAAAATAGAGTGAACCGAGTCATTGCTAGGGTGGGTGGTGCCCGAGGCAAAATGAAGTACAGCCCCCCCTCCTTCAGACTTGCCCCCCTCCCTAATCAAAGTGGGCAACCCCCCCCCCAGCTACAGCTACCCCTCCTTAACCACGGTGCCCAGGGCAGCTTGCCGTCTTTGAACGGCCCTGAGTAAGAAGATGGCTAATTGGTTTTTACTGAAAAATACACATGGATTAAGGTAAATAATATTGGATTAAATATGTATTTCAATTAAATATGTAAGGTCCATTTGGACGTCATGACATCAAGAAAAGGCTCAAATTGTCAGCTTTTAGAAGACAAGCGACGGTAAGAATCTATAAATAGAAGCCTGCCGCGTGCCGGGCTCCTGGTACTATACATACATACATATATATATATATATATATATATATATATATATATATATATATATATATATATATATATATATATATATATATATATATATATATATATATATATATATATATATATATATATATATATATATATATATATATATATATATATATATATATATATATATATATATATATATATATATATATATATATATATATATATATATATATATATCTGTTTTGCTTATGTATATATAATATATATATATATATATATCTTATATATAGTTCAGTTCAGTTCAGTTCAATATGGGATTTAATTAAAAAAAAAATATATATAAAAATACACTTAACTTAGTTCCTTGTGCATTGATGCACATTTGGGCCCGCAATAATTGCACACTCTAAATACAGCGTGGCCTCCTGTCCTCTCCAATTTCCACCTAGAACCGCCATCAAATTACAATAAATTTAACACAACTTCTCCTCCACTCACACCCCTTTAAGTATCAAACTAAAATATGATAATTAATAATAATATCGAAAAATTCTAAACATAATAATAATAAAATAAATCTAGTAAAAAAATATTTAATCTTTTAGATATTTTTCCACATTATTTTTAAAGGAGCCGAGAGACCTATATGACCTCAGCTCTTGCGGAAGTGCATTCCACTCTCTAGCACACGCAATTCTAGGAGAAAATTCCGACCTAGCTGTCTGTGTCGGGGGTATGTAAATATCTGATGAAGATCGTGTATTTAAACTATGGATTTGTGATGCTAGTGTGAATAAGCCTCTAAAAGGTGATGGGAGTGTTCCTGAAAAATATTTAAAACAAAAAACGGTGCAAGATAGTCTGTAAAGTGATGCCATTGATAGTCTGTTCGGTGCTGGGCCTAAAATTTGAAGTGCTTTATTGTGAACTGAGTTTAGTCTCTGTAAATGTGTCTTGAAATTAGATTGCCAAACCGTAGAACAATATTGAATGTGAGGCTTGATAACTGCATTGTAAATCAGGATCAGAATTTTTTTAGGGAATAATATATATTTTATATCTTTTATATCTTATATATATCTTATATATATATCTTTTTCTTCCAACGATTTATCTAGTCCAGGTTAGTAGTAATCAAGGTACTATTTTGCCTGTGCCCCTGTACCAGACTAGTTTCTGGTGGGTATAGTCTGGTTTGGTGGGTACAATCTGGTTTGGTGGGTACAATCTGGTTTGGTGGGTATAATCTGGTTTGATGGGTATAGTCTGGTTTGGTTTTTAAAAGAGAGTGACTATCCCCATGCATATAGGTAAACATTTCTACAAGACATTACACCCTTTCAAAGAGAGTGACTATAACTTGATTGGTGATTGGGATTTGAATAATAGAAATGGTTTTCTTTACAATTCATATTAGTAAAAGAATTGAATTCAAACAGAATAGTTTATTTGAGAGGATATTAGTAGAGAAAAAATGAGTGGTGCATTTACATTATTGGAGATTAATGATGGAGCTGACAGCAGCAGCAGCAACGATATACGAGTACCTAATGTGGCTGTGGAAATAACTGCTTGTTGTAGACTATGTCTTGAATGGCACACTATGTATGCTAGATATGTGATATCATTAAGCAAATTTAAGCAGGAGGAGCAGCTATGTTTTGCTGGAAAAGTGAATATTCTCCATATAAATAAACTTCGGTCAGCATTAGATGTCTTATCAAAATATATTCATGACAACAAAATACATCTGTGATTATTATCATTGTAATCATGCTCGATAAAATTGTTTCTAAATCAATGGTATTTTTTTTCTTTCTATAGTATACAAGCGCATATTTTCTAGAGTTAAAAAAAAAATTCTGGCTAGTCTGAAATTGGCTGTGAGAGAGTTAGGACTCTATAAAATGGATAGATTTGAGAAAGATCGAATCATGAGGAATCTAGTTCTTATGGAAAAACGTTTGGTTCTAGATGACAATTTTCTAGAGCCATCTATTCAAAGGAAGATATTTTCTCGGGGAATGCTTGTCGATATAATGAAAACTGATTCTCCATCATTAGACTATTGTATGAAGCTTCTACGTCTTGGTCCAAATTCATTTACACATTTTATTGATATATTGAACACGACACGACAAAATGATATTGTGGATATGCTTTTAAACATTAGTTTAGAAATTTAGGACTTTTTTTTCATGAGAAAGATGGTGCTCAAGGATGATTTACTCTTCTCTCAGACAATTTTTGATGTTGCTAGCTCAGTTTCATTGTGGCAGTGAGAGCTACAACTCATGACAAGATGTTCCGTACATGCCCGTTTTGTATGTAATTACTGGGTCGGTAGTCATGATTTGAGAATTGCACAATGATTGATGAGCATGATGAAAAGTGTAGATTAATCAATCTGTGTAAATTGCATAGAAGATACGCTGTACAAATTAAAGGTTGTAGTTTCTGTTTTGAAGAGGTATGTGACTCTCATCCTAAAGGTCACCTATGCTCCAATTGTCATTATGATAAATGTAAGCAGTGGGAGAGTACATATCCCGGTATGATTGGAAAGAATCCTAACCGGGATTTTAGTTTATTGCTACGAGATTTGTATCGTCGTGGGTTTAGATTTTTCTGGGAGGAGGAACCAGGTCAAAGATTCAACTGTTGGAACAACAAGAGAATATGGCTTTTATGTCATTGTTGTGAAGACAATGAGTTTTATGATTATAAGCCCACTGATTTTTATTTGGATGTGACGGAATGTGATTCGACACTTGAGGACACTCTTTATGAAATTGCTTCAAATAAGCAAATTGAGACACATGAATTCTATAGAATGAATGACAATAGTATCATTGACTATACAAAGAGATATGACAAAAGTGAAGTCACACTCTACTGTAGGAAATGTGACCCTGACATTGCAGTACATCAGGATCAGTGCACTGTGAATTCAGATAATCTACTTGCACTAGTTGTTGTCGACAAATACCTAGTAGTGGATGAAATCTAAAGAGTAGAAAAATCGTTTTATCATGTATATATTTTTTTTTATTAAGAAACATTATAACATACAGCTTTAGAACATTTTATTATTAGGGCACTAAAATCAATATTAAATACACTTGTAAGTATATTCTCCACTAGAAAGTCGTTCAATCGAGGTAAGTCAACGTAAATGTTGAGAAACTGCTTGTAGGTATAGCCACGACATCTGAACATGAAAAAGAGTAGTGCATGAAAGCCACATGTCTTAGTCGTTAAATCCTGTACTCTTCGTTGATTTTGAATAATGGTTTTCCAATTGCTTTCAATAAACTTACTAATGTATGGCGTGTAGAATTTATACGATAGGCCAAGAGGATCAAAAAATTCAATATTCTTCGCTGTTTGAAAGATGCATAGCCAATGACCGGTCTTCAAAGTCGATGGACTGCTATTAACAATGATTAGGGTATTGTTAACACTTGGAATTTTTTCAATGAAGTCCAAAGGTATGCAATAGGACTTGTACTGGAACATGTATGGATCCATACTAAATACATTGATTACTTGGTTTGTGTTCAAGGTGCAAGGTCTAGTAGATCACTGCCGTCGGGTGTGATTTCCCAATAGGTTTCAAATTGACTCAGTAATATTAGCGTGATACTCTCAGCCAGAGCAGTGGCAAATGTACACTCTAAATGTACATTCCCTGTTCGTACTATACTCATATCATGTGTGCCTGACAAGTCCAAAACAATAACCCCATGATTTTTTGAAAACATTGAATCGGTTATTCCATTTTCAAATAGTTGAGAGTCATGATCTAGGGATTGCATTGTCAACTCGTAGAGAGTTCTATAGGATTTTTTGTCAAATTATAGAGTGTACAGTGGAATACCCTTCACTTTGCACACGAGGCTAGATAGACCAAAAAAATTAAAATCATGGGGGGGATTCAGTCCAGGATCCAACTACAATCCAACTCCTTAAAAGGTCCAAATCATATTATGATGGGATATTTTCTTTGACATATGAAAAATTGCTGTCGCGGCGGGAGCTAGTTGAAATGTTACATGTAGAAACTACTACAGAAAGGGCACGACTTTTGGTGTTGTTGTCCTGTGTTATCATCGTCTCCCTTGACAATAATCACCTGCTCACAATCTGTTGTTTTTAGACATGGAGACTCGCCGATGTGATAATGCCATTTGCATCGGGTGCTGCAGGAAGTTTTTTCCTCAAAATGAAATTCGATCGGGCCATCTGTAGCTATATGTCAATCTTGACATTGGGGGGTAGCCATTGGGATATATTGAATATCTCATGATTTAATTTTCCAACCAAATGATATTCTTGGGTCACTGCAGTAGTCAACTCACCGTCAGTATCAACACCTGATCGATATTCATAGCCCAATGATTGTCCTCTCAACTCCTTATAAACCTTTAGTTTCATCATCATAAATTGTATGTAGCTTGCATAGTTTGATAAATTATTGCTAGTGCTCACCAATGCCCCATTAATAAATACATTAATTTGTTTGAATAGGTTGTGTAGAATACAGTTTTCATAGGAGAGACCATCGCCGGCATTTGGAGTTGTATTATCTGACTTTTCCTTCACCACAATATTTAAATCAATAAATGTTGATGACGAATCAATGAAATAGTCTTCATTGGAAAATATTTGAAAGTATATATTTTCCGAGAGCGGTTGTTGGGGGTGAAATTTTTCATAGTAGCCATATTTGAAACTGACATTACCATTTTCAGCATTGAAGAGATTCAATGAGGAACTTATTAATAGATATGATTCATTGGTGGGGAGATAAGTCATCTTAAGAGAAGAAGTCCTTGTTTCATCTAACAATCTTTTTCTTTTTCTTCTTCTTCTGCTTATTGGCCTTCGTTGTTTTATTCATCAAAGTCCTAGTTGATGTCCTACGCTTCCTGATTGGTTGAAGACTGATAAGTGAATGATGCGAAAGCATCCTTTTCAATCCCTCCCCATTTTGTCGAGATTTTAGTTGCTCACCAACGGCTCTTGCTGAAAATCTAATATTTTCATCAAAACTCTCCTTGAAATTCTTGCCTGACCCCCAGTCCTGTTGTGTTGAGGCAGCAAAATTTGATGCAGCAGATACAAGATTTTTTCTGGCAAGGGGTAGTGCAAACCAGCTACCAAGACCATAGCCAGACATTGTAGTACGACCCTTGTAGTAGTCCAATCCATTGCCTATTTGACGTGGACTCAAAGCACCAACATAACAATCGATATCGGGACAGACAAATGGAATTCTCCTATTGTTCATTTTAGATGATGGTACTCTCGTTGACAATGGGTCGAAAATGACATGTAATCACTGCTAAACCTTTTGTTATTGCTAGAGGATCATCCAATTCCCTTCTTAGTGTTAACTGGCAGAGTCCCAAATACGAAGTGTTTACAGGAACATACTGAAGATGCTTTATATTATAGTGATGAACAAGTTCATGAGTTGTTTTTCGTTCAAGAACACGTAGGAGGGGGACATTTGAATTACCGACTCTCGACGTTTCCACAAAGGATGCATAGAGAAATATTCAAGAGTCCGAGGCAAAACCAGGTATATAATAAGCAAAACTTACTTGATCCATACATTAAACACTGTCACAATTTTTCCCATTGATCATATTTAGTTTAAAATCAAGAAAGTCTCTTAGATTATCATTGTAACTAGTAATCTAAGTTTCCACAGGTGAAGTAATGTAAATCCTATAGTGTTCCAATGAATAATTAAAATAGAATGTACCATTCCTACGATATGAGATTTTTCTATTGATTGTACGACACAAATCTCCCATATTATCATATTCAATATATTTCAATTTGGCATGTGGATATTCACTAGATTTAAGTGCTTCAACCCATTCATAGTCGACAAAGAGTGTCCAATCGAATGGTATAACTCTTATATCATACACACGATCCTTTCTCAGGATGTCGAATGTATTTTTGAGAATACAGTCGACAAGAGCCACTTCGTATGCACCATCAAATTTGATGGTGGGGGAGAGTTTTGTCCAAACATCACTTGTTCCATTCAAGTCATTGTACAGAGGATCGGAAACGATGGACATGAAAGTTACATAGAAATCATTGGGCATTGTCAATATCTTCAACACCGATTCCAAGAATCAAAATCAGAGTTGTATCCTAGCCACCGAACAAGTAACTGTTTTTTACCCCTGCGAGTACGTGTCTTTAATATCTTTTCAATTGGATAGCTTTCACTAGCATTTTTAACTTTTTGCAATTCATAGTCATAAAAGCCACCGAGAATCTCTTCATCTTTGGTATCACGCAGGCGATAAGTTATGGGTTTAGTGTCTAGGAGTTTTTCCACTTTAAAAACTTCGGTGGACCAAAAGTAATTCCTATTTTCAAAAACATTAGTTGCTGTATTAATTCGAACAGTATCACCAATATTGAATTTATTTTTCATCTTGATAATCTTTTCTTTGGAATACTGTTTAAGAAAGGCCTCAATTGTATTATGATCAAAATGAAGATATTGCGTCGACGTAGAGTTAGGCAATGATCGATGAGGGCGTTGACTATAAATCAACATGATTTTATCAAGATCATTAATAAAAGCCGGTGTATTTTTTAATGTACAATATCTTGAAATCAAAAGTCAAATAGTTCTTATCAGTCGTTTGGCTAATGCTGCCTTTATAGGACTATGACTATGATAGAGCATCGTAATTTATTTTGCTAGTACTTCTTCAACATTGGGAATTACCAAATTCACTACCACGATCCGTTTGAATTTTTTTATATGAATCCTGTTCGAGGATTCTTTCACTGGCCCAGGCAACTTCAAAACCTATCTTGTATAGCACTGGAATTGCTTATGCAGAGAGACTAAGAAAACTGATTGGAAGTAGAATGTCCTTTTACGGGGTATTGTGACGTCTTTGAAGCTCATCTAGAGTCAGGAGTTCTGCTTGCATTATATGCAATGGGTGAAAGGCTTTAGTTTTTCAATATTGATTGGAATGAAGTCTATGTTTTCAATGCAGAGTGTAACTTGATTCATTCTGTAGATAGTCTTTTACACATTTAGATCGAACACCAGTGACTTTAGATAGAGTGGTGGGGGAACTTAAACTCCCTGCCTATTCGATTTTTTAATGAAAACCTTTAAGAACTTCAACCATTTTGAACTTAAACACGTTGTGTAACGTCCGCTATCCTTTTGTGTACTGGCTGTCGGTGGTGGTGTTGGTGACGTTGACTTAATACGTCTTGGCTTTTGTCTAGCTATCAGTGGTGTGCTAGTATTTTACAAAATTGATTTAAAATCTTCTTCTTCTCCATATTTTAATGTTGTCAATGCTGTTGATGATGCATGTTCATTTATTTTTTTTAGAATTTATCTATTGCCGATAAGACTTTTGGGGAAGCTTAATGTATTTAGAAAGTTGGATAGATGAAAGTCAAATGATATTAGTCCTTTACGATTTGTAACCATGTCATAGATTAAATCAAGTAGATTATAGCTCATGCCTTGAATTATAATCCCTTCCTCATTACTCTCAACTTGAATGTGACCACTTTCCAACAGATAAGATAGGAGCCGTGCTATTTTTTCATGATATTAGCCGGGCCGTAGATTTCCAAATTTAAAAAAAAATTAATACAATTCCTCCTTCTTTAATTGTGTTCCAGCAGCAGCAGACTCTTGAGAAGATGATTATTTTTTGCGATCAGCAGCAGCAGCAGCAGTGGGCTTCGACCGATAGGACCTGTGTTTGTCCACTCGGCAAAGTGCATCTTGAAGTAAAAGCAGTTTTTTATCATCCTCAATATTTTCATTGTCAAGGAATTTACTCAGATTGTTCTCAAAGTGTTCGACGGGTGAGAGAGCGAGTTCTATTGAAGTCAATTTATAGGGTTTTGCCATTCTCTCTTTAGAGAAAACTGATTACAAGTCCTGCAATTATTGGCAGTAAAAGTGTGAAAAACCTACCGCCCGCCTGAAGAAGTCGTTTCTTTTTAAAATTCCTCCCTTTCTTTTTAGAGGCCAATGTACGTACGATGGAACGATGTTGCTTTGCCTGTTGCTTAACTACTTCTGGCAGTTGAACATTACCCTCGGTCAAATTTAAACAAAGTTCAGATATTAGATTAATGAAATCATTGTCAATACCGTGTTTGAGTATTGCTTTCCTAAGCGGAGCTTTTGAAGTGCTTAGAACTGAAAACAAATGTCTATTTTCATGTAGTTTCTTCAGTGTCATGATAGAGACTAATAGGTCTTTTAATCGACTAATAGGTCAGGGAATGTTCACAGGGAGATATACTGTAATTTCAATGTCAAAAGTATCTGTGACTACACGCAGATCCTCGGGTGTATTTTGATTAAGATCCAATAGGATATAACCGTGAGGTTTATTAGTTGCCTGATTGTATGCCGAGAGCATAAATTTGGGGGCACCTGGATAGATTTGTTTATTGAGGGTTATTAGCGAGCTAGAATCACGAACAACTCTGTATATGATAAAGTAGGTGCAGTTCAAAGCAAGTGTTTACATACATTTGCTCTGAGGAAAGAGATTGTGTAGAACCAGAGTATCGGAAATCTGTTCATGATGAGAGCGAACAGTGAACAATTGCAGCATGTGCTTGGACCATTGTTCAATAGATTCAGCCAGATCGTCAATAATCAGCCAAGAGTTTGCTTCAATAATGTTCAAAACATCAAGTCCCTGTATGAATTGTGTCTTCAGCAAATCCATGGTGGTGGTGGTGGCAGCATTTGCTTTTATTTTATCGTTTGATTCAATCCAAATCCTGTAACAATAGAATATTTACTCTAGCTTTTCCGCATCCATTTCATTGCAGCTTTTAATCATTTTAGTTATGAGAGTTGTTTTACCCGACAGTGACGGTCCACACAGAGATGATCTGAATGATTTTTTATATTGATGCATGTGCCCTTGAACAGCTCACCTAGACAACTAACTGAAGACTATAGCTGTCTAATAACTAAACAATTTCCCTACTACTACTCCGTTCAAGAAGAAGAAGAAGAAGAAGAAGACGAATAAAGAATCATATTTTCTTTTATTATACGCATAAAAAAAAAAACAATACATTGAAAAAAGCACATTAAACATGAAAAAATACACTTCTTTTTAAATTTATTTATAAGAAAAATACAACATTTATATAGGCACACAGAGAAAAAACACTTGAATACTTTTTTTGTTTATTTATAGAGAAAAAATACAACATTAGATTAAAGCACTTGAAATAATATCCCTTTTTTCTTGAATGAAACATTTACAAAAAAAATCTGCTCTAAGTAAAAAAAAGATAACTTTGATAGTGGCGGTGCGCCCCCTGCTGGGGGCCACCCCCCGGGCCGCGAGGCCCCCCCCCAAAGGCCGCGAGCCCCCCCCCCCACCAAAGGTTTTAGGAAATAATTTACAGGACTTTATTCAAACCGAGACTTTCCCTATGGGTAACACATTCGGCCCGGTCTGAAGTTAAATAGTGACCAAGGGGGAGGGTGGTCACACCGTCTTGACATAGACCGTGTCGGAGATGGTACTCATGGCAATTTTTTCTATATTTACAGTAAAGTTTCTGTATTTGAGAGAACGAATTGCCTGCAATTTGGCTCGTGGAATTGTACTTTCAACAATACAATTCCTATAAATGTCCATGTCGAAATTCTTATCCACATAGTGCGTGGGTAATCCGTTAAAACGTTTCTTGATTTCCTCGTTGTGTGTCTGTATAAAGTACGCCTTCGGACTTACAAACATACCACGAGAAATCATGTCGCTTCCTGTTTCAGATTAAAAAAATAAAAGCTGATTTTGTGCCCGACGTTTCACTAGCTCTGGGTAAAGACCATCCCCATTGGTGTAGTCCATCCGTGAGCTAGTAATTTCATTATTCGCCAAATCATCAATTAAATTTGGGTTTTTTACTTTTAACAGTAGAAAATCCGTGTCCCCGTAGCAGACCTCTACTTGCCCCTTTTCCGGCCACTGTACCCTAGCCACACTGTAGTAGAATTCCAACATGAGCTTTTTAGAGATCTCCCAGATCGCACTGCCTGCAGCAATATTTTTATTCAAGACAATGTGTCTTTTTTTCCTATGCAATAGTACCTTGTCCGGGCCAATGATTGTGAAGGAAGTGTAATTTGGATCGGCAATAATTCGAGCACATTGTTCAGGATCGGTCACGACGTCACAACGATTCCTATTGCGAACACTCTCACACATTTTGCCGAAATCCGAATTCAAAATGAGTTTATAAATTTCTTTTTCAGCCTTCGTCTGTGCTGCAGAACGTTTGTTGACAAAGTTGTCAAAAAATATTTTCAAATAGGGTTATTGGATAAACTGGAGCGCTCTGTGAACCTTTAGGACGTTGAAACCGTTGTTGCACATCCATTCTAAAGCCATATAATGTAAAGCTAATTTTTTTTTCGGCAGAAGATCAGCGATAAGTTTTTGTTTTGAAGGTGTCCAATGCAATCCCTCCACCTCGACGAAACGACTATTTTGGGGGCTCAAAGAGTCCTTAGTCCCAGGTCTATTGATGCACAGGAAAACAGAATCTTTTACTGAATCGTGTAGCTCGACTTGAATCTCCCCATCAATTTCAAAAAACCATCCAACTGGTCCATTCTTCTCACACCTGTAAATGTTGGGGAGATGGAGAGCTTGAGGGTCATTGAGACATTTATAGTCACCGCAAGGTAGCGCATAATGGGACATGGCCGAGGGGTAGCGAGATTTCATATCAAGGAAAACTCCTTCCGATTTTGTCCCCGTCTTCTCTCCTGTTGGATCAGTTTCCAAGATACGATCCCCGTGAAAAACAAATCCACTCCTCATTGATCTTTCAATGAACAGATGCTGATCAATGTCTGTGATTAGCCCAATTTTTTCCCCACTAATTTTTAGGATAAGGCCCATCACTAGATGAGGAGATGAAAAATAATAGCCCAAATCAAGATTAAATTCCTCACAGATTTTGTCCGTATTTTTACACATAATGTCTAACAGAGTTAACACGTCACTCGACAAATACAGCTTGCAGTAGTCAAACCCATTTTTACACCCTCCCTCTGCCCAAACTTTTTTAGCAAAACTGTATTCCTCGGGGGTGTAACTACGATCGTGAAGACTGTCGTAAAACGATTCAATTGGAGGAATAGTCTCCTTGGCGAATTCGACATGGAACAATAATGGTCATAAGAATATATGCCCTTGACCGTCAACAAATCATATAAATCATTTGGAAATTGTTGCTTGAGAAGGGGGAAAGCGTTGCAACCGTCATCGTTTTTCTGCACTTGAATTAATTCACTCAATGATTTGGGGAAAAAACTGTAAAAATCTAAAAAGCGAATTTAATTCGTATACTCAACGTCGGCTTCAGCAAATTTCCACATAAAGTCCAAAACAAACAACTTTTCCAATGATTTAGGTATGATTTTGTACGTAAAGCTGTCTATAACCTATGCATCATCTACTGTTCCATTTCTTTAAAGATGTCCTAATACTGGTAGCACTTACCTCAGATCGTAGTTATAGTTATGTATAAAAACTGGAAGAAAAACTTGTTGTTTAATTTTTAAATTACATGAATTGTGAGCCCATCCCCGAAAGTTACTTTTTCCCGTTGAATTGGGATCAAAAAGGTGATTGTGATCCTGCACCGCGTCTTTTGGGGCAAGAACACCCCTACAAACCCAGCAAATTGTCCCCTTTTCCAACGCCAGTTGCTCTTTATCTGACAATGTCATTGGGTAATTGGTGTGACGTAATCGAGAAATTGCGCCGTTTGCTGTTTTTATTAAAGAAACCAATAGCTTTTCCATGCTGCCCTCCTTATCCATAGTAAAAAAAACTCCTCCAATTGCATTTTATTGTTGGAAACGCGACGGGCGTGTGCGTAGGAACACGCAACTAGTTTGTGTTCCTTGACTATATTTGGCTTTGATGGGTCCGATACCTCAACCAGTCTTGTTTCACAATCCAAAGACACTTTATCAGCATGTAGAAGGGAATTTTGGAAATTTTTAAATTGTAAAGTATCTTTGCCTTCTGTCCATAGGTCTATTCTTTGATTCCCATGAATTTTACAATTGTTCATGTGGTCTGAACACGTTCGCTGAGATCTAAAGGGGGAAAGGCACATGGGGCAATAGAAACGTTCCCCTTTGTTCTTGTTGTGAGATAAGAGTACAACTTAACGCTGTGACGGGAAAAAAATGACCATAGGAATTTACATCTTTGGGAGGTTCGTAAATAATCCAAACCCAATTTTTAATATTATCCACCATCGGTGTCCTAACTGAATATAAAACTTCTTTTTTATTCGTTTTTTTCCCCCGATTTACAAATTCTGTGTCGTTCTGAAGAACATCCCCCCCCCCCCCCACATTTTCATTTGCTTTCTCAAATATGTTTAATTCTTTCAAGGAAACCGGATACTTCCTCTCTAAACAGTCAAAATTTACTTTAGGGAAATTTTTTCCACCATTACGTGTAAGTTTGTCGAGATTTTTCATTGTTGACTCATTATATAATGTTTTATGGGCTGCTACTAAAAATGCGTACTTAAAACATTGCAGCCCCGTGTCAAATCTGAAACCCTGAACCCCTCCTGTAGCCGTCAAATCTGGGTGGCATTTTATTCTTTTACCCCTCCCTCCCCTTAAAATAAAGTTTTTTTAAATCTACTGAGATTCAGATCCATGTGTTCAATGTATAAAATGGTGGACCCACTCCCCCTCTCATGAAACGTGTCCAAAGTTGATATCAATTTATTTACCCAGTTGAAAAAGTTATCCTCAAATTCGTTTCGACCTGGGTAAAAAGTCTGGCTGCCAGTTGAAAAATGAAAATAAAAAATATCCCCGTATGTCCCCTTTTGTAAATAAACTTTTTGATTCACCGATGCTTTAATTCCCCCTTGGCCACCCCAATTCTGAATCTGAATCTCAATTTGCGTTCAAATTCTGTCGATGTAGCCATGGAGAACTTTCACGGGGTCAGTTAAAATAATGCCCACGTCTTCCTCGGGAGGGTTAAAATCTACCATGTACGTTTGCTGGTGAC
The DNA here is from genome assembly GCF_049724085.1 of Artemia sp. Qi Xiang Cuo. NCBI lineage: Eukaryota > Metazoa > Arthropoda > Branchiopoda > Anostraca > Artemiidae > Artemia > Artemia sp. Qi Xiang Cuo. The sequence goes on from NC_142810.1 coordinate 60,149,184, forward strand.
TCAGAGCAGACTATAACAAATAAAATTCACGCAATTCCGAGAACATAGCACTATGTTCATACCATGCACCTATTTGTACAGGACTCAATTCACTAATAGTAAAGTTATCGTTAAAAGTTTCCCCTGAAAAATGAGACCCAACCATTTGCATAAGACTGTCCATTTCTTCAGCTGTAAACTGAAAATCCAGGGGGATATCAAATAACGTACCTTCACTAACATCATCATCCGGCGAGAGGGGACAATTACCCATGATACTTTGAAGTCCCGATCCGGGGAAGGCAGAAGTTGTCACAGCTTCCCCCTGAAACTAGAAAATTAATGTATTAAGTTTTTTTTTCTTTGACTAAAGTTTTATCACAATTATAACACACTTTTCTTTTTTTTTTTATCAAACAATTTTTTTTTCTTAATTGGATTCGAATTTATCAAGCAAATGCGTAATAAGTTACAAATTTTTCCTTATATCATTATTTAAAAAACAATGCATAATAAATTAAAAATTTTGTTAATAACACACGTACACACGCGCACATGCATGCACACACACACACACACACACACACACACATGCGCACACACACACGCACACACACACACACACGCACACACACACATGCGCACACACTTACAGACACACACACACGCACACCCACACACACACACGCACACACACGGGGGTGGGGGGAGATTAACATTTTAATATCTCTGACCTATAATATCTCTACCTAAACCTAGTTAAACAGTAATTGGTTTCGTTAATAGAACATTAAACGCAACATTTATTATTATTTCTTTATTTGCATATTGGAATTAACATTTTAAAATTAGAATAGCCAAGGCTTTTGATGTTTTGAATATTCTCGTTTATTTGATTGAAATTGTTTAATTATAAAATAAAATAACGACCTTTCGAGATTTAGGTCTCGTTAGATTTCAGTTCAATGTCTTCTTTTGCTTTGAATATTCTCGTGTATTTAATTGAAATTGTTTTATAATAATAAAAATAACATAATGAGCTGTTGAGGTCCAGTTTGAACTTCCTGCATTCAAAATTTGGTCCAAATTCAGGATCTAGATCCACACTTCTAATCCCCCTCCCCCCCCCTCTAAGAAATGAATAGATCTACACACACGTGACATGTATGTGTAAAAATCAACTAGAATAATCTTCCTCATTGAATTTGAGGATGCTCAAGGCTGTATGAATCACGATTTTATTTCATATTTATATATATTTTATTTGGTATTCCACTAGTAGCGTTGATTTTCACCAAAGTTGATGTTTATAAAGGTTTTATTAATAGCTTAAAACCATTAAAACTGGTAAAACAAGGCGAGTACATGTCCCGCAGACGATGTTCGAGTTCCAATAAAACTGGCAATATTTGAATTGTATACAGGCCTATGAAATTTGTAACACCCTGAAGTTTCCTGTATCTCATTAGCCTAAATATATGCATGCTAATTCAGTTATATTGTGCCGCAAATTTTTTACATGTCAATCATGAAATAGCATTATTCACCGCATGCATATAAGGAGTCGATTTAATAAATTATTAAAATATTTTTAGAATATCTGTTTAAAACTTACGTCGATAATCACAGCTATGTTGCCAGATTCCTTCTCTGCTTTGGAATGGGGTGCGAGACGAATTACAGTTGATCTTTTTGCATTCAATGATTCAATTAATCCTGTCTCAGTCTTATCCAGAGTTTCATCCAATTTTGCGCGTTTTTGCTGCGATGGTTGATCAACAACATTCTAAAATGACACAATTTAATTAGGTACTTCAATTTTTACTTATTCAGAATATTAATGGAGGGCACTGTGCCTAACAATTCCATAGTATCAAACATGAAAAGTTGACAATTATAATTTTTTTTTATATGCATAGCATTTAAAACTTTTTATATACCTAAATTGCGAAATACTTAAAATCACAAAAAAAAGGAAGAAGGAAGACTCCGACATAACCTAAACCAAAAAATTATTAAGCATATGAAGGGGGTCGCCCTCTAGTCAATATCTCGCCCCTTTACGCTAAAGTTTTTTTTTTTAGCACTTTCAAAAGAGGTATCTATTCTAATTAACCGGCCTTTGTAATTCAAGAGTTCGTGATTTGAACAAAATTCGAACTTTAGCGTAAAGAACGAAGTATTTACTAGGGGGTAAATCCATTAATACATTTGATAAAAATATATAAATATAGAAGTTTCGTTATGTAAGTTAATTCGTAAGTTAATTCATAACTCAATTTTGAGAAAGCCATTTTTAGCCACCAAATTTGTAAACATGCTCTTCTTAATCAGATAGTGAGAAAACATCCCTTTACAGGTAGAAGAACGTTGTGATTTGATTATTTTATTGATGAAACTACCCGTCCTGTTTGAATATTAACACCTTTCTTCAGAGGGAAAGGATGAAAAACGATTTGATTATTTTTATAGCGAAACTGACTGGCCCTGTTTTTGAATATTTACCGAAATTTGATGAAAAAAAACAGGGACTTTTTAATTAGAATAGGAAGCTTTTTTGAAAGCGCTAACAGCTTTAGCGTAAAGAGCAAGATATTGATGAGAGGGGCGACCTTTCATATCTGCCGAAACTAATATGCAAATTCTATTTTAATTTTTCATATACAATGACCCAAAATCAAAGTGAACCCGCCTCTCTCTTTTTTGAATATTTACTAAAATTGAAACACATGGACTGTTTAATTAACATATGAAGCTTTTTAAAAGAGCTAACAGCACAGTAAAAAAAGCGTGTAAGTAAGGAAATTCTTCCTTAACTTAATGGCGAGACAAAAAATAGATTTCTTTTTATTATAATAATTAGAAAATTTTACTCACCAGAAGTCGCTTAGAATATTCCATATCCGTGTAAATGATTGCAAAAATATTTGATACTGCTAGAATGAATGAACTATTCAAACTGTAAAAAATTCTAATCTGAAACTTGAATATATACAAAAAAATCTCACACTCTTTGAAAAGGTGTAATGCCCTGTAGAAGTATTACCTATATGCATGGGGATAGTCACTCTCTTTGAAAAACCAAACCAGACTATACCCATCAAACCAGATTATACTCACCAAACCAGATTGTACCCACCAAACCAGACTATACCCACCAGAAACCTGTCTGGTACAGGGGCGCAAGCAAAATAGTACCTTGATTACTACTCAGGTTCTTGATTTTACAAGGTATGGAAGGCATCGACAACCACCTTCGTTTCTTTTAATTGTTCAGGTGGTGGGACAAAAACTTATTCTTTTACCTTGTCTTGTCTTTTGTCATTATGATAGACATTCCGCCGAACCTTTGTTGCTTTTAGTTGTCAGGTGGTGAAACAAAAACTTCTTTTTCTTCCAACGATTTTTAAAGAGTATTGTAGGAATTGATGACCTTATCTATGTCAAAATCTAAAACCCAATCATCATCTCTTTCATTTTCAATTTGTTTGGTTCGTTACACCTCGGCTTATCTTTCGTCATGATGAAATACTTACGTCAAAACTTCATTTTTTAACAAAGGTGTGGGACCTGTGGCAGGCTATTATACAAAGATTCTTACTGTCGCTTGTCTTTTGAAAACAGACAATTTGCGTCCTTTCTTAATGTTAAAACTTCCAAATGGACCTTAAATTGGAAGCAGTGCCTTTGTAGAATTACATTTTTTTTATTGGACCTTCAACTTTTGCCTCGGCTTGTCTTTTGTCACAATGAAAGACATATCGCTGAACCTTGTTTCTTTTAATTGTTCAGGTAGTTGGACAAAAACTTCTTTTTCTTCCAGTAATTTATCTAGACCTGGTTTTTGATTTTACAAGGTATGGATGGCATTGACAACCACCTTTGTTTCTTTTAATTGTTCAGGTGGTGGGACAAAAACTTGTTTTTCTTCCAACGATTTATCCAGTCCATATTTTTTATTTTCAAAGATATGGTAGGTATGGACGACCTTGTCCATGTCAAAATCCAAAACCCAATCATCATCGCTATCATTTTTAATTTGTTTGCTTCGTTATGCCTCGGCTTATCTTTCATCATTATGAAATACATATCGCCGAACCTTTTTTTTTTAACAAATGGATGGTAGACATTGATGACCTTATCCATGTCAAAATCCCAAACTCAATCATCATCGCTATAATTTTTAATTTTGACACGTTTTGATTCTCGCTGTCTAGGTTGATTTTCATTGACTCGCTGCTCTTCATTTTCATTTTTGACTCCCTTACTTGTTCCGTGTCGTATGTCTTCTAACTGCGTGTTTATTTGCTCTTCGTTTTCATTTTTAACACGCTCTGATTGTTGTTTTCGCATATCTTTTAACCGCCCGTGTCTTTGCTCTTCATTTTTATTTTTGATACGTTTTTGGATTTTGATTACTTCAGATAATTTAGCAATGGCCTTTGGTTTAGTTGTCCGTATTGGTGTTGTCGCAATTGATGGTCATGGTAGTTGAATTTCACATCTTATCACGTTTGATAGTTCAGGCGTTGGTTCCAAAGACTCATCGTTTATAGTAACTGCAACTACAAATATTCGTCTTTTGGTCCTTCTAACAGACATTATATTATTTAAATATCTGTTTCGTTGGAAACTCTACAATTTTATCTTATTAGGCATTGTGCAATCTTATATCACAATGTCTTTCGATCTATTTTAAAGTAACATTTATAAAGCATAATGGGGCAATTGCATAATTGTGGGGAGTTGACATGCCGAATATCCCTAAGACACTGCTGCTGGACCGTTCTACTATGCTGAACAAAATAGCTGTCTAAAAACTTTGACTGGATGCGTTTGGAAAATGGAGGGATTTGAGAGCAGGGCTGCTGGCCCTCCAGTCTCTCGTTACTCTTAAAAAGGGCACCAGAGCTTTTAATTTTGAATTGAATTATCTCTTTTAAAAGTTTCGATGATATTTCAAGCCATTATAGATTGGTGCTGCCTATGACATTGCTTATATGCCCTTTTGAAAACCTGCATGCATTCTCTTTTTTGCTTTGATTGAAACTCCTAAACGTTGTTGATATGTCCTTTTGATAATCTGTACTTTTATCTACTTCTTAAAATTTTCATCTCATTGCACTTAGCCCTACAAGTAGTTGCAATAGAAGTAGTTGTAATAGTAGTAAATATAACAGCAACAGTAGTATTCTGCAGCAGTGTGCACATATTACCTTTTCGGGACATGATCTTCCCCTTTAAGTATTCTGTGAAAGTTTCAACGTAATACCCAAATCAACTCTTGAGATACGCTATTTTGACAGTGTACATTCACATAACGTCTTTTGATTTAGTTCAAATTTCCCCTTAAAGCTGTAAATGGGATAGTGTGGTAGTAGTAGTGGTGGTAGTTGTAGTAGGATTGATTGCATGTAAATTTAGTTTTTTTGATCACCTCCCTTATTATTTCCTGAATTTTTTCAAATTAATATACTCAGTTATTTCTGTGATGTACCCTTTTGACAATCTGTATACACATAACGTGTTTTGATTTAGTTCAACACTCCCCTCAATATTCTTTGAAAGGCTTACCTTAATACACTTGGTCTTCTCCGAAAGCAAAGTTCAAACATACACCCTTTCTTAATAACATATACTATGTTTAACAATGAACGAATTGCCGAACTTACAGTCCTTGTCTTGAGACTTTGGGGATTCTGACATCCCCAATACTAGACCTTCCAACGATACTGAACAAAATAGCTCTCTCAAAATTTCCATCGGATATATTTTGGGGAATGATTTGCTTGGGGTGGGGGGCTTATTGCCTTTTAATCACTTTTGACCAATAAAAAGGGCACTAGCTCTTTCAATTCCCAATCAAATTAGCCTTTTTGAAGTTTCTACTGCAACAAATGGCTATCTCAAAATTTGTATCAGATACATTTGGGGTAAATACGTGGTTTGGAGGGGAGGGTATCGATTACTTTCAATCTTAAAAAGAACACTCGGAATTCTAATTACCAATCCAACGAGCCCCCTCCAAAGTTTATACAATCACACTTTCTATATAAATCTTATATGCCCCCAAGGAATAACTTACAACCTTTGCCCTGAGGGCTCAGGGGCGGGGATGTCATTCTCAAAGCTATAATTTCTGGACCTTTTAATTACCGTTGAACAGAATGGCTATCTCGAAATTTTGATTGGATGTGTTTGGGGAAATTGTGGGCGTTGGTGGGGGATAGTTGCCCTCCAATCACTTTCCAGTATTAAAAAGGCCACTAGCCCTTTCAATTTCCAATCGAATGAGTTCTTTTCGAAGTTTCTATGACAACACATGGCTATCTCAAGTGTGTGTGTGTGGGGGGGGGGGGTATCCACCCTCAGATCACTCTGAATCTTAAAACGGCCACTGGAACTTATGATAACCAATCCAATGAGCCCCCTCTGAAGTGTATATGATCATCCTTTCTATATATATACCTTATATGCCGCCAGGGCATAACTTATAACCCTTTGCCTAAGGGCTGTGGGGGAGGGGTGGCATCTTCAAAGACATAATTTCCAGACCTTTCAATTATGTTGAACAAAATAGCTATTTAAAAGTTTCGATAGGATGTGTTTGGGGAAATGGTGAGCGTGAGAGGAGGGGTTAGTTACCCTCCAATCATTTTCGACTATTAAAAAGGGCACTAGCTCTTTAAATTTCCAATCGAATAAGCTCTTTTCGGAGTTTCTACGCCTCAAAATCTCTATAAGATGCATTTCGGGAAAATTTGAGGTGTGTGTGGGGGGGGGGGAATTCACCCTCTCATCCCTTTGAATCTTAAAAAGGGTACTAAAACTTCTGATTAGCAATCCTATATGCCCCCTCCGAAGTTTATGCGATCACCTATTCAATATAAACCTTATATGCCCCAGGGCATAAATCACAACCTTTTCCCCGGGGGCTGTAGGGGGGGGGGGGTGTTATCCTCAAATACATGAATTCCGGACCTTTCATCTGCGTTGAACTAAATGGCTATCTCAAAATTTTGATTGGATGTGTTTGCAGATATGATGGGCGTGGGATGGGGGTTAGTTGTAATCTAATCACTCGACTATTAAAAAGAACACCAGCCCTTTCAATTTTCAATTGAATGAGCCCTTTTCAAGGTTTCTATGACAACACCGTTGATACAAAGTGCACTGGTCTAAAACAAAAACAAAAATAAAAAAAAAACGAATAAATAATTCATTTTGCCCACATCATTCTTTACTTAGGCAGCGCTATTGCGCTTCTAATGATATTCACATGCATCATATATCATTCAAAGGAAAAAGCCTACGGAGTTTTTAAGCTGGATATAGTCAAGAACGAACATAAGGGAGTTAGGACCCTTTCTAATCTTGTCAAGTTACTTTTTTTGTTTTTTATTTTTTTTTATTATAGCGGTGGTTTAAGCTGTGGTCCTCTATTTGTTTTAATAAGGTTTTATTTTCAGACTGTAGACATGTCGCTTGTCTAATCGACCGATCATCAGTACCATTTCGACGCTGCCTCTGATTCGAATAATGTTGGTTTAAAATTTTTAGATTTTGGCTCCGCCCTTTTTTGATTTTATTCTAATTGCAATTGATTTAATCTGTAACTCCTTTTTTCTAATAAATGAAAATAATTTTGTCTGTGTATAATTTCTTTTATTATTTTCTTTTTTTTTCGCAGTACCAATTTTCCTATGACAATTATTGCGAATTATGATTAGATATTTTTTTTTAACGAAAATTATGATGTTAGGTTTAGATCAAAGGTTCTATATTTTGGAGAAAAAATTTTTATACCAAGTTTTTGACCCCCTTGCTTCCGTGTCCTCTTTCATTTTAGTGTGTCCTTTAATTACTCTTTCCCTAATCTGTATTGTCCCTTGTTTCTACTTATTGATAATTATGATTTTTAAGCCATGGTTTCTGTTTATACCCTTATTTCCTCCCCAAATATTGCATATTCCTACCTCAACCTGTTTATGTTTTGTAACCTAAGGATTGATGTTTTTTCTTCGTTTGAAACCTGTTATTTTTGACCCTATCTAGTCGTTCTCTACAATGAGTTCATGTTTCTGAGCTAGTTCAAAAATATCTGGCTCCCATTCCTAATAATTAGGAACTAAATCCGGCTGAGTTTTTGACCTCCTCAACCTCTGCTATGTTCTAATTTGGTTTAACTTCGGCATACCCTTTCCTGTACCTATTCAAATTTCTCTGTCTTCTTTTTCTTGCAAAGCTACCAAATTTTACAAGTACCACCCTGAATATTTTTTTTAGTTTCCTTAATTCGTTCCTCTCTTGCCCTCTTCCCTTTACTCTCTCACGATATTCTTTTACATCTATGCTTCCTATACCTCTATACACCTTTTCCACCTCTCCGATTGCTGTAGTTATTCAAGTGTATTTCAAAGAAGGGCTCTAGCATTATTGATGATGGAAATTTTATTTATTTTTGACCAATTTTAAATAATAAAATTGGTTCTTTAAATAATTTAATTAAAAGTAAGTTTTTCAAAAAAAAAGTAAAGAACTCCGTTAAACCAAAAACTAACGAAAATAGAATCAAACAATCTACTAAGCATACAACTACCACAAATCAGTATCAATAAATATATGAAACCCGAAACAAACAGAAATTAAAATAAATAACAAAGTCAAGCTCAAAACGATTGCAAATTAATACGAGTTAGGTTGAAAACCCCTATGCTTTCTAAAAGCCGGAATATAATTTGTTTTTACTGAAAAAAAATCCAAATCAATTTACAGAAAAAAATGTGCAATGCCAGTTTAATATAAATTTGCTAACATTTATTCCTTAAAATCTTAATCAATTTTGGATTTCTTAAAGTTATAAAAGTGAAAACATTTAAAAGAATTTTTCCGTAAAGTACAGATTATATTTTGGCTTTTAGAAAACATAGGGGTTTTGAACCCTACTCATATTAATATCTACTCGTTCTGAGTTTGACTCAGTTATTTATTTTAATTTTTGTTTGTTTTGGGTTTCTTTTATTTATTGACACTGATTTGTGGTAGTTGTATGCTGTTGCTATTGTATGCTGTTGTGGTAAATGTGGCTCATTTTTATTTGAAGTGTTTGGGGAGATGATGTACATGGGGGGGGGGCATTTGCCCTCTGATCACTTTCGACTAATAAAAAAGGTACTAGTTCTCTCAATTTCTACTCAAATGAGCCCCTTTTTAAAGCTTCTATGACAAAACTTTCTATTAAAACCTTATACGCCTCAAGGGCATAACTTAGGACCCTTTTCATGAGGGCTATGGGGGGGGGGGGGTACTCTCATCCTCAAAGACATAATTCCAAGACCTTTCAAATACGATGAACAAAATGGTCATATCAAAATGTCGATAAGAAATTCTTGGGGGGGGGGGAGATTTTACCAATTTCGACTATTAAAAAGGACAATAACACTCTCAGTTTCCGCTTGAATGAGTCCATTTGAAATTTATACCAAAACGCTTTCTACGAAATCCTTATATGCCCCTAAGGCATAACTTACAGCCTTAGCCTTGAGGGTTCTGGGGGGGGGGTGTCATACTCGAAGACATTATTTCTAGACTATTCAACTACGTTTAATAAAATGTTGATCGGAATTGTTTGGGGCAATAACAAATATGGGGGGAGGCATTCGCCCTCCGATCACTTTTGTCTATTAATAAAGGCACTAGCCCTCTCAATTCCTTACTGAATGCACCCTTTTTTAAGTTTCTATGACAACACTTTCTATGAAAACCTTCTATGCCCTCAGGTTATAACTTACAACCTTTGCCCTGTGGGCAATGGGGGGTTTGTTATCCTCAAAAACATAATTTTTGGACCTTTCAGCTACATTGAACAGAATGGCTATCTTAAAATTTTGATTGGATGTGTTCGGGGAAATTGTGGGCGTGAGAGGGGGGTTAGTTGGTATCCAATCACTTTAGACTATTACAACTGGCACTAGACCTTTCAATTTCCAATCAAATGAACACTTTTTGAAGTTTCTATGACAACACTTTCTATAAAAACCGCATATGCCCCCAGAGCATAACATGAAACCCTTGCCCTCAGGGCTGTGGGGAGTGTCATCCTCAAAGACCTAATTTCCAGAACTTTCAACTACGTTGAACAACATGACTATCTAAAAATTTCGATTGGATGTGTTTGGAGAAATGGTGGGCGTAAGAGGGCGGTTAGTTGCCCTCCAATCACTTTCGACTTTTAAAAAGTGCACCATCCCTTTCAATTTCCAATCGAATGAGCCCTTTTTGAAGTTTCTACGACAATGCTTTCTATTATAAATTTATATACCCCTAAGAAATAGCTTACAACCCTTGCCCTGAGGGCTCTGGGGGAGTGTTATCCTCAAAGACATAATTTCCGGACCTTTCAATTACGTCGAAAAAAATGGCTATCTCAAAATTTTGATTGGATGTGTTTGCGGAAATGGTGGGTTCGAGAGGAGTGCTAGGGTTCCAATCGCTTTCGACTATTAAAAAGGGCACAAGCCCTTCAAATTTCCAATCGAATGAACCCCTTTCAAAATTTCTACGACAACTCATTCGATACGAAGTGCCCTGGTCTAAAAGATAAATAATGCATTGTGCCAACATTCTTTACTTAACGTAATAATAATAGGAAATGTTATTATTTTATTCTAAGAAGTGGGGTTGTTGATTTGTTGATAATTTACAATGTTTGTATTTTAGATAGTGGGGTTATTTGGGTTCAAGGGACCTTGGGAAGGATTATACATATGAATTTCTGAAGCGCTTAGAGTGAGTTCCTCTCTTGCCTTGATGCAGTCAAGCTCTTGTATAATATTTGTTTTGTATAATAAACGTATAGTTATAGTAAAAGAGACTCTTCTACCTCCTTCACGAGAACCCATGACTGAATGATTCGGCTACGTTACCACCACGCGTATTAAAGTAAACCCTTTATCACAGAAAGAAAAGGTTTACAAAGTGGTGGCATCGGCTTTCCGTGGGGGAGGATTTGTCAGCAGTGCTAGCAGTAACTTACAGCTAGTGATTTGTGGACTGTACCTGAGCTTTATGGGACTTGAAATTTGGTGAGTTTCGCACCTTACCTTTGCACCTGTGCCTGTACCCCTTACACTGTCTGTGAAGTTATTTCAACTTTTGTGCTAAATACGTCAGCTGTATTCAAGCAATTTCTACCGTCGCTAGCGCCACAATTTTGGTCAGTGGCGAAAGGACATTTCCGCCATCGGCGAGGCCAGTTTCCGCCGAAAGCCATCTGGCTTAAGTGACTTTGTTTCTGAAGCGAGGAATTTATTCTCCATTCTACACCTAGGATTTGCTATTGTCACTGTTGCCGTTTGTTGCTGTTGCGATTTGTCGTCGTTGCCGTTTGTTGCTGTCTTCGTTCTCCATTCTGCCGTTAACTAAGTGCCTACATCAGTAAACTGACCTGAGTAAATTACTGGAAATCAAAGAAAAGTGAATCGGTAAGTCACGCATTCAGTTCGCACCGCGGATATAGGAACCTTGCTAGGAGTGATATTCATTGTTTAAAGTTTGAATTTATTGTACATTATTAACTACCAGATTTTAACCCTTTTCTGCTCGGTGTTTTCTTGCATAAAATGAGTCAAATACCTATTCTTGACCCTTCTGATAGTGGGTATAATAAAGCAATTGCTCTCTTATTTTTGAGGGAAGTTAAAAGTAAAGGCATTAATGTCCCGGAAAATTTTGATTCTGAAAGTGAAGACTATGAGCCTGGTCTAGTTGTAAAATTTTTAATGGAAGTTGGAAACCTTTTGGCCAAACAAAAAACCGATAATGAGGAAGAGACTTCTGGGCATGACTTCTGGTGCAATAAATGGATTCTGGTGCAATAAATGGATTCTGGTGCAATAAATGGATTCTGGTGCAATAAATGGATTATTGAGAGATAAGGGTCATGTTTACAGTGAAGGTCGGGGTGTGATTGGACATATTATGGACCCCTTAGCAAATATTTCAGTTTTAGATAGTCCAAAGTTTATTAAGCCATTTTTCAGCCAATTGAAAAGGGTGAAAGCATTGATCAATTGGTCTGATAGTCAAATGATCAATGCAATTCGGTTGAGGTTCAAAGGACCGTTGTTGAATTTTTTTTTAGGACAGGGACTTTATGAATATTGTAAGTCTAGAGGAATTGGAAAGAGAATTGACCGAGGCGTATTTGCCGGGAAAAACTGCTCGAAAAAAAATTTAAGGAATTAGCTTGAGCTCAAGCAGTAAGCTAATGAAACAGCATATCAGTCTTATATGAGAGTTGAGAGTGCAGCGAAAGCTTACGGGTTTGAATTTGGAACTCCAGCTGTTCTTCCCGAAGGGATAGCTTTGCATTGTTTTGTTGAGGGCTCAAGGGTGAATATAAAGAGGTATCTATTAGAACATGAGGAGGAGTATAGTACTTTGAAAGAAGCCTATAAGGTTGCAAAACGTTATGAATCCATAGAAAATGTAGTTTTAGAAGATAAACAGGAATTTTTATCGGCTGCCATAGGGTTTGGCATAAGAATGACAGGGAAAGATGAGGAACTTCGTCGAGGCTGGCACGACGTAAAACGAGGTTAGGGAATAAGAGGTAGGCCATTTGGTAGGGGATACAGAGTTAGAGGAAGAGGTCAGGATAGAAGTTATAGTGTAGATAGTGGAAACAAAGGATTTGGTTACATGTCCCAGGGAAGTGGTAGTAATACTCCCGCTACCAGAGAGTGCTACATATGTCATAGTACAACTCATCTAAAGACAGATTGCTCAAATATTATCTGCAATAACTGTAAGAAAAGAGGACATGTGGCCAAGTTTTGTTCAAAACAATCAAGGGAATTGCAGTATAGAGATAGATCCTACTGTTTTGTATGTCAGAGTAAGGAACACAAAGCCTATGGTTGTCCTAACCAATACAGGGATCAGGACAGGTCTCAGGGAGCAGGCTCTACAGGTATGAATCAGGGAAACTAGAAAGCAAGATAGTGAAAGAGGAGTTGGTATCTGGTGTATTTGAAAATTCTCCTCATTGTGAATATTTTTGTTACATGGGAGTAAGTGACGCTAATTATCCTATTACGAAGAAAGTAATTTTGACTGATTTTGAATGCAAAAGTTTTGTGGATCCTGGTTGTCATAAATCTTTACTTGATGAGTCTGTATGTAAAAAACTTGATAGGACAAATATCAAGGTCGAACAATCTTTGGCTAGGATTAAGCCGATAGGTCAAGATTCAAAGTCTATCCCTGCTTCACTTAAAGTTATTATGGATGTAACATATTTTGAAGAGGCTATCTCACGAACTATTTCCTGAGAATTTTTGGTAGTCCCCGGCTTAGGGTTCGATGTTGTTTTTGGTTGGGATATATTGCAAGAAATAGGTTCTAATCTTGATTTTACAACTGGCAGATTGACATTCACAAGCAGTGGAAATGATAGGTCTATTATTAGCTCGTGTTTCATAGGAAGTATAGTGATGCCAAGGAAAGCAGTCATAGACTCCTTTTCAGTAAAGGTGGTGGAAGTCCTTTTTAGATCAAATGACGGCTTGCCTTTACCTGATGGGATAATTATCATTACTGAGCCAGCTGAATGATTTGCTGAATTTTCGCATGGTACCGCAGTAACTGTCAAAGATGATAGAGGCCTTGTTTTTGTTTTTAATAATAATGAGCAACCCTTAAAATTACATCGACGAGAGGGACTTGGGAACTTTGTCAAAGTGTCTGATGATGAAATTTATGCCTGCAAGGTAGAAATTATGAATGACAAGGGTAGAAGTAGTGGCAGAGAAGGAAGTGATAATTTTGAAAATAAACCGTGGAGTAATGCTTAATTTCTGGCAAAATTTGAATTGAGTCATAATAATAGAAAGCCAGAAATTCGTGAAAAATTAGAAAATCTGCTTTTGAGGTATAAGAAAATATTTTCAGTTCATGCATATGATATTGGAAAAAATAATTTGAATGGAATTCCAAGTAGATATTGATAAGAGTAAGCCACCACCGAAACCTAAGTCATTTAATCTTCCAATTAAAATGCAGGAGGTCTTGCAGCATCATATTTATGCTATGACGAAAGCTGGAATAATCAAGCCAGGTCGAAGTCAGTATTGTTGCCCTTTGTTTGTCATTGCGAAGAGTTCAGGAGGGAAAATCCCTCCAAAACATGAATGGACGTTAGAGAATACTCGTGTTATCTATGATTGCCGTGAGATCAATAAATTAGTAAAGGATAGTGCTTGGCCTATCAGGAGAATTCAAAACGTTTTAAATCAACTTAGCTCAAAGAGAAATTTTAGTATTTTGGATTTGAAGCATGCCGTTTTCAATGTGCCATTGTCTGAGGAAATTCAAAAGTATTATTCATTTAGGGGACCCGACGGCGTCCAGTATGTGTTTTGGAAGTTGCTGCAGGCCAGTAATGTGTCACCGAAAGCATTTTGTGAGTGGGCTTCTGTCTTATTTCAATCTGAAAATTTTTCATTCGATTATCTCTATCTATATTGATGATCTGGTTATTGCGTCGAAGGGTGATGATTTCGAGCACCTTAAAGATTTGGAGAAAGTTTTTGCGAGATTTTTAGAATGTGATGCGAAATTGGGTATCAAGAAGTGCAAGTTGTTTGTAGAGAACTTTGAGCTTCTTGGATTTTCTGTTCCTTCCCAAGGGATCAGCCCGCTAGCAAATAAGCTTGATAGCATCCGCGGGATATCAAGGCCGAGAAATGTAAATGAATTACGCAGCTTTATAGGTTTGGTGAATTGATACCGCATGTTTTATTTAAATTTTGGAGAATTAATTTATCCGTTGAATAAGTTATTGAGAAAGGGTGTTCCGTTTGAGTGGGGTCAAGAACAAGATGAAATTTTCCTAAAATTGAAAGATGAATTGGGTAATCCAGAATCAATTTTTCTTGTTTTCCAGATTATTCCAGAAAATTTTATATTGCTGTTGATACGAGCTCAATTGCTTGTGGTGCCTTGTTAATGCAAATGAATGATGAGGGAAGGTTTCGATTGGTTTCAACTTTCAGTAAAGTTTTATCTGTGAATTTTGATAAAATGGATAACATGTCCAGAGAGCTTTATGGGTTGGTACAAGCGGTGAAGCATTTCGAATATTACATTTGGGGTCGAGAGACTCACCTTCTGGTTGACTGCAAGGCTTTAACACATTTACGACGCTATAAGGATGTGTCATCAAAATTATATCGTATTGCTTTAATTCTGGACAATGAATTATTCCATTGGTCTCGCCTTCCTGGCAAATATCATCCTGCTGACTTGCTATCTCGCCCTGATATTCTCGAAGAGTGCCGTCCTCTTGAGTTTACGGAAGAAGAGGCAGAGTTCGTAGCGCCTGGTGTTGGGATTGAAATAGATTATCTCGGATTAGAATTACCAGAGTTAGCTCGGTTTCAGAGAAGAGACCCTGAGTTAAAGAGAGTCATTGAGTATCTTGAGTCGAAGAATTGGTGTGATAATTCTTTGAATGGCATTCACGTGGGGGTACGTGGTGCTGGAGCTGGTGAAGGGGCGGACGTAAGTCAACCGAGGGACCAGCTTCCAGGTTATAAGGAGGAACCTGGAAGGAGTGTAGTTCAGGGGATCCTGGATCAGGAAGGACTGGACTTGGCGCGGAATGGGGTAGGCGGTGGATCACCAAGCATCAGAAATCCTGCAGGTAGCGCGCCTAATGAGAGAGATGCAAATTTGCCGAAAGAGTAATGCAAATTTGGGCGACAAAGAGAATATTTCATGTGTGACGAGAGATGCAAATTTGCCGAGAGAGAGTAATGCAAATTTGGGCGACAAAGAGAACATTTCATGTGTGAAGAGAGATGTAGTCATGTGTTCAAAGAGAAAGAGAGACTTACCGTTCTGGGTGGTTCGAATTTTTGACAGTTTATTTATGAAGGATGATGTTCTTTATTGCTATCCGGTAGGAGGCGTTGGCAGTGAAAAAGAGTACCCTAGAACATCTAGAATTGTCTTGCCAAGCATCCTAATAGATTCCGCAATAAAGCTATCATATGATCATTTACTTATTGGTGGACATATGTCAGCTGAGAAGACATTAGAGCAGTCGAATTTTCGTTTTTGATAAAATAAATTTGAAAGTCAGATAATTTTGGGAGAATTGTAACGTGTGTCTGCGTAAAAGCAAGCTTCATCGAACAGTAAAACCAACTTTAGGTCAAAATGAAAATCCGAGGTACCCCTTTCGAATCTTTTCATTGGATTCTGCAGGTCCAATGGGAGGTACGTTTGGTGGGCCTACGGAGGAAGGGAATTCACATATTTTGGTAGGTGTTGATCATTTTTCAAAGTTCTGCGTTTTAAAGTCTCTGCCGAGGATCACTGCTGAGACAATGTGTAAATTACTTTGTCAGTCAGTTATATCTTATTTTGGTCTTTTCGTGGTATTAATCACGGATTCTCATCAGTCTTTCCGATCGAAGTTGATTTCTGAGTTGTGTCGTAAATTGAAAATAAACCACCATTTTTCCTCTAGTTATAACCCACAGTCTAATGGGTTATGTGAGAATCGTGTGAAAGTGACAAAGTCTATTCTGAAAGCTTATTGTCAGGAGTACCCCAATTCGTGGGATAACTATTTACCCTTGGTACAGAACGTTTTGAACTTCACCGTTTCTTCAACAACCAAATATTCACCACATCAAATAGTGTTTGGTCGACAACCTCTTACCTTTTTAGAAATTCAGCTTTCAGTACCTACTGTTGATTATTTCGATTCTTACGAAGATTATATGATCAACTTGGTGAGGAATTTGTTTGGAATTTACAGGATTTGTGACGAAGAAGTAAGAAACGAAAAGAAGGCTCAGAGTTTACAATATAACAGGAAAGCTGTAGATGTACCAGTTCTGACGGAAGGAGACTTGGTGTATGTTCAAGATCGCGCACAGAATTCTCATGAAATCAAAGGTTTAAAGTTGAAATTCTGAGGTCCATATATTATTTTGAAGGTTTTGAAGGATTCATTGTTTCTAGTCCAAGAGTTGTCTGGGTTTTATTTAAGGAGAACTATTAATGCTCGTTTGGTGAAACCGGTTAAGGATACAGGAACCTTCTTGAGTTTTGACCCGGTGTTCAGAAAAGAAATTGAGAAAATAAAGGACCATTATAACATTAATGAGAGCAAGGGAAAGGATAAAAAGATTGTTGAGGCTAAGGTTACCCACAGCTATAGGTTACGGAAAAGACCAGGGCTTGTAACACTATTGGGATAATCTGAGTCTCAACTTCCTCTAGTTGATTCTACCCAAACATCTAATTCTGCAACAGAGACCAGTTTAAAAGCGAGAGAAGATGAACTGGATCAAAGAACATTGGAAACTGAAATAAATTTTATGGGGTCTGAATCCGAGGTAGGTAGCTTAGAGTTTGACAAAAATTCTGAACAACCAGAAATTAATTTGCTACAGATACCAACTATTCAGCAGCTTGATGAACCAATTATGACTCAATTGGGGTTAGAGCAGAGAAATACAGGTAGTTTAGAAGTTAGGGAGCCAATTGCGGTAGGACCTTCTAGACCTAGTATACCTAGAAAGGTAAGTAGACCAATGAAGTCAAGAGGATTTTACAAAGAATATTAGGAAATATTATTTGTTAGAGATAGTGATGGGATTTTTCTTCAGATTTTTTTTTTATAGAATAGAACATTGGAATTTCTTCATTTTTTTTTGTCAATTGTAATCTATGTTTTTATTGGAAGGGTATATTTGGAAGTTGATTTGAGATTTGCTGAAAGCTCATCAGCTGACAGTTATAAAAAAAACAAAAAAAAAAACAACAATTGAATTGAGAAATAAAAGAAAGGATAAATGCCTTGACTTTGTTCCTTGGAATATTTTAAAATCTTCATTTGTTTTTTTAAAAATATGAATGGTTGTCTTTATTGACTGGCATTTATTGTAATGGTGTATTTTTTTCTTTAATGTCTATTTAGTTGTTTAATCTGTACTGTGTATTTATTAATTAGGTGTAGGGAATGCGAGTTTTCTGCGAACAAGATTGCAAGCGTGACTCAAGACAGAGCCACTTTATCTAAATAGCCTTATGAAAATTTTAACCCTAGAAATGTGAAAGAGATAAGTGATCGAAAATTCACATTTGGAACTATGAAATAACTACAAGAAAGAAGTTTGAATCCATCTAGAGTTGGGTCACTCCTTCGAGACCCTGCGAAGTAATTCTGAATAATATAGAATTGTCTGAGCATAGTTTTTTTTTTTTCTCCTTTTAGTTGGTTTTTATGTTGGTGTCGGGTGGCTTAAACAAGGAAACTCATATTGTTTGGAAAATTATTTTTGGTCCAAATAATTTCAAAAAGGGGGGGGGGGGATATCTGTAAGCTTCTGATGAAGAGAATCCGGGTTAGGCTGTTGATCGCCTGTAAACTTCTGATAAAGAGAATTCGGATTGGGTTGTTGACCACTGAGTTTATTCCAGATAGGAAATGTTATTGTTTTATTCTAAGAAGGTGGGTTGTTGATTTGTTGATAATTTACAATGTTTGTATTTTAGATAGTGGGGTTATTTGGGTTCAAGGGACCTTGGGAAGGATTATACATATGAATTTCTGAAGCGCTTAGAGTGAGTTCCTCTCTTGCCTTGATGCAGTCAAGCTCTTGCATAATATTTGTTTTGTATAATAAACGTATAGTTATAGTAAAAGAGACTCTTCTACCTCCTTCACGAGAACCCATGACTGAATGATTCGGCTACGTTACCAAAACTCTTATTAAAATAAACACTTTATCACAGAAAAAAAGGTTTACACAATCAAAATGTGCTTATTTTTAGGTTATTAGAACATAGATCAGGGTAGCGGTGTCAGACGCAACCTAGTAAAGAGTGAATTCTAATCCATAGTAACAAAAATTAAGAAAAGTTTTGAAAAAAAGGTCTAGTGAGGAAGAATTTCCATTTGGAGCTAATACAATAATGGCAACTGTTATTTCGGCTAATCTTATTGGTAAACGTTTGTTGCAAAATCAGATTTATGGGAATTTCAAAAAATGCCTGGAAACCTCCAAAATATCATGGCTCTGCAGCTTTTTAACAGGGAATCTGTAGTTCCAAGAAAAACGGATCCACTCAAGTAGTGGAATTCTCGCAACATGGGCTCTCAGAAATATCTGTACGAGGTTGCCATGAAATTTATGTCTGTGCCCGCCACCAGTGTCCCTTCAGAGAGTTTTTTCCAAGGCCGGTCAGTTGACCGCCGAGTGGCTAAACCGACTCTCTGGGAAAAACATTGACAAGTTGTTGTTTTTGAATAGCCAAATATAGCTGCGTTTTTTTCTTGAGCCCAAGTAGTTTCATGTCTGGGTTTTCGTGATATTCTTTCATATAATCGAAGTTGGTTTTTTAATTGTTCAATGTTGTATTATTCGAAGTTTTATAAAAAACAATGATGCAAAATACTCTTTAACTACGATTTTCATTATTTAACTTTGGCAAAAACAAGAGTGTATCGGAGCCAAAAACGGTTCCGAAATATCGATATATCGAATATCGAAAGTGAAAATATCGATATATCGAAATATCGCCCAACACTAATCCAAGCGAAAGGAAACGTCAACTGGTGGTGTTTTGGTCAATCGAGGCGATTTCACAGGTCTATCTCAGTTAACTCGAAGCGTAGCTAAGGCGCTCCTTTTAGAGTAGAATAGATGGTTTTCGCAAAATTATGTATTAGGATGCGCTTAAGTGCGTTTTAATATTTTTCTTTAAGGCCTGTTGTATTTTTTTTTAAGGGATTTCTCAGTTCTTGGGGGCACCTTCATAGTTATTTTTTTAGTTTAGAATTGGCCATGTGCTTAAAAAGGTGAATAAACAAGAGTCAAACATGCACAAGTTAGCTTCTTAAACAGGTTCTTATCAGACGTAAACTTAAAATAATGTTTAATTGCACCCAACATTTCACTGAGATTTTAAATATTTGAAATTGCATAAGAATTGCTGCCATCCTGTAACATTTATTATAGCCAAGTTAACAATTATTTATGATTTCAAACTGTTTAAATGTAAGAAATCTGAGAATAGATTCTACAACGTAAAATATTAGTCCGACTTTCTTACGCACACTGCCGTAAATGAAACAGGATATGAAATTACCATTTGCTGTGGCCCAGTCTCAAGACAAAGTTTGTAGCATATGTTTTGAATGAGCTTGGGAAAAACATGTAGCGAGTAGACAGCGTTTCGGACTTTTAACTAATTGCAGTCACATATTCTGCCTTGACTGCATCAGATCTTGGCGAAGAACGGAGACTCTTAAAAAGAAAGCGGTAAGATCGTTTCCCAACTGTCTTGTTCATTCTGAATTTGTTTTTCCAAACAGATATTGGATCGAGTCGAGGGAAGAAAAGAAGAGGCTCATCAGGGATTATAAACAAACTTTAAGAACTAAAACTTGTCGATAGTACAAAGGAGGGAGACACAAATGTTGGTTTGGTAAAATTTGTTTTTACCTTCTTGCTCTTCCTGGTGGTAAAACAAAATTGATGAGAAAACAAATTGATTTGTGCTGTTGTATCTCTTGTCTATTATTGTGCTGTTGTGATTGGCTTACCGCTTATCTTTCGGGGCTTTCTTGTTGGTTTTGCCCAGTCGAAAAATTTGAGCCCACAATCTTAAGCAACAAGGAAAATCCTTTTTTCACATGGAAGCAGTGATGTCTTTTTTTCTTCACCACTAGTGGGACACTGTAACATCATTGAGTTGTTTAAGGGCTCATTTCAAAGAAAATTGCTATTTTTTCTTTGTAAGTGCTCTAGTGCACTAGATTTTTAAGTGCTCTTTGTAAGTAAAAAAAAAAAGATAACACTAAAATTAAATGCAATTTTTGACAAAAATTGCTTCTTCATATGCAAGATGGCATAACATTTGCACCTTTTTGACAAGAAATGTCATAACGTATCTTAAAATTTGCTTTTCTGGGATCTGATGTCATATTTGAGTGACTTTTGCTGCCGGATTTTCTCTGGTTCGTTCTTACTTGGTTCCAGCTAGGAAAAGGCCAAAGGGTTTTTCCTGTGAGTGATATCATGGTTGCAGCGGCAGATAAAACCTAGTAATCGTTCAATCAACATTCCCAGCTTAAACATACATCAACATCATCACGAATAGCTTCAAGGCAAACCTATCATCACAGACCTTTTTCAACGTTGCAGAATAGGCTATTTTTAAGAATGGCTAAATTAGACAGTGGCTGTCAATATTTGACAAATGTTGAAGATCTAGCAACGTTCAATCAGATCTGGTTCGGTATCTCAATTTGTCTTTATTTGAACTTTGCCTGTTGCTCGAAGCTTAGATCAAATCTTAACCAATAATTTACCCACCTAGCTTGGTATGATTGAGTTGCTATTTTGTAATACATTTTGAGATCCGATGAAAAATATGACAACGGGCCCGTGACCCCTTCCAGCCATCCCCCCCCGTGACGTTTTAACAGAGAGATAGGTTATGCTGCATTTCAGGTGAACTGAAACCATATATAGAGCTTCCATCCCTATTATTGAGAGACTATAGCGAGGCCACATCCCCCCCAACCCAGCCCCCCTCCTGTTAACCCTTTATAAGAACGATAGACATACTACAATTTATTTGAATTGTTCAAAATGAACAGACATGCAAGTATTTTCAGAAAATATGATTTAAGGGGGAAGTGCAACCACAGCCCCCTCAAAACCACCCAATACCCCACCACCAAAAGTATTGCTGAAAGATGGCATGAGGTATATTGCCTTAGGTGGAACAGTACAAATGTTTTCAATATCTATAATTAAAAACAAAAACTTGGGCCATGGCCCCTCGAATACCCTCCCCCCAAACATACTGCAAAAAATTTAGTATATTGTCGTAGGGCTTGGTTTTATCATGGAAAAGCCTGTTTCAGTATATATATATATATATATATATATATATATATATATATATATATATATATATATATATATATATTATAAAACCCTTTTGCTGGTAGCATATTAAACCAAAGCACCTAATTTATTAATATTCACCGCACTTTTGTTACTGATTAGTTTCGTTTCGGGTCTTTTAATATTTGTTCAAAAGTTCCCTCCAAATATTGATCGGTTTAATTCTTAGTCTTTCAGAAGATTAGATTGGACAAGCCCGATTAGATTATCGTAGAATCAACAATATAATCATCAGGTACAAACATTTGTCCAGTTTGGGCCATTACGAAAGGGTGACGCAGACTATAGGTAACTTATAAAAGGAACTGGGCTAATGTCGGCAAAATAACATAAACGCCATATAGCATTTGCTGAGACTTAGCATTTTTTTTTCAAACTTTTTTCTATTAGGAACTGAAATCAGACACTTATCACTGCACTAACATTACTAACTGTTTTTTTTTTTTTTTTTTTTTTTTTTTTAATAATACTAAAAAAACCCAAGTGTCACCCAACACTAGATCATTTTTTTTTTTTTTTTTTTTTTGTCAACACTAGCAACACAAACAACAAAAGTACGAAGAACAAAAGGGAAATCTTTTTGTAAGACAGTGGAGATAATTTGAATGAATATTTCGGCCCTATGTCCCAGGGCCGTCCTCAGCAAGACAAAAATATATAAAAGAAAAAAGACTCACAACAACATGCGACCAATAAAACCAAAAAAGTGGAAATTCTTTCAAAACAATCCTAGCATCATTACTTCAGCGAAGTTCAACCAGTTCCCCCTCTTGTCAGTTATCGGTACTCTTTGGGGGTTGACGTAAGATTTACACAATTTTGTTTAAAAAGAATTTTTTTTCTTTTTTTTACCAAAGGATTTTGATTTGGTTTACTACTAATTTCGTAAATCTCGTCCGTTCTCAAAGGTCGTTTTGGAAGGGGGTATCAGGGCTGGTTTCAGGACAGCGCTATCCTGCTCCTCTCTATGGGTTTTATCAAGAAAAACTGAAAATGAGGAGTACTCCAACTAAATTTCTTGAATTTACAAATACAGCTTCTATCTATTTAACTATTACGGCAGAATAAATTTCTTTACAATGACTATCCGGTTGCGGGGAAATTTTACAATTTGGACTTTAGAATTTACTGTTCTTTTCGCGATCCAAAGAAAAGAAAACGTAAACACTTTTCATTTTCCGAATATATTTGGATGGACAAATCTAAAATCAAAAAAAATAAGTCCTGCAGTGGGATTGATCGGCGATCCAGAGTTCGAACTCAACAGTAGCAATACACTGCAGGGCTCGGAATTTGATTCCGTTGATGAGGTTATGCAAAAGCGTCTCCCTGTAAATTTAATTAAGAAGAAGAAGGAAAAAAAGAGTGAAAGAAGCGAATTGAGTGCACAAAACAAACATGCTGTTGCTAGCCTTTAATTTCTGATTATACAATACAACACTAGTGAGAAAACAATGCCAACAGTAATAGGAAAGAAGAAATTAGATAGAAAACAGAAAATAATAAAACTAACACCAAAATATAAAATCCTATCCCTAGACGAGATTCTTCTCTTATAAGCAAGCTGGCAATTACCGCTGTCGGATATTTACTATCAAAATGGTGGTTGTTTTACCAACCACACACCATTTAACAAGCCAACGTACAAACAAGAGGAGAGAGGTTTCCCTCTAAGATTCATAAGAGCCTTCAGATAAAATGGTCCACTTTTTACTTTGAACAAAGTGGCAAAACAAATAAATGAGAAAAATCCATGAAATCTGACTACACTCATACCAGGGGAGAGGGTAGTGGTGCCCATTTCCAAAAATGAAGGGCGGGGACAATGGTTTTTTAAAACGAATATACAAAATAGATCATTAGAATCTCAAGGAGGGGGGGTGTTATTTGCCTTACTCTACATTAGCGCCCAAGGTGAGGGTTCCACTTTATGACAGCCCTCACTATTTGAGCACCAAAGAGCTGTTGCCCCTTTCTAACAAGATAAGATCTTGGAGATTTAGATAGACCCTTCCCCTACATAGATGTAAGGGTTCCCCTTCCCCTAGATCGAACCTTCCCCTGCAAGTAAGGTGTCAATTACTACGACTGAACATTTTCTTTTACAATGACGATTCCCTTAACTACACAAAAGTACGACCATATCTGCTTATAAAATAATAGAAGGGGGGGGGGGTCCTCTAAGATAGGAAAAAAGCTACCTCCCCAGCAGAACAGGAGTAGGAATACACTACTTCTTATGTTTTCTACTCCCCTTCCCAGTCTGATACACTCCAAACTCTCGGGTTGGGTTCAATTAACGTGTGTTTCTTCTCCGTTTAATTATTCAACGGCACTAAAGTGAAACTTAAATGTAGAGCGAAGGTGAGGCGAGTGCGTCCAATTTATTGGACGAGGGGGAACGTTTCCTTCAAATTTCAAAACCCTTTATATAAGGGTGCAAATAAATCAGAAGTTAGCGAATTTTCAAGGTAACATAAATCCCCATTGCAGTTAGAGGTCCGCTTGAATTGGGTTTGAGTATGACGGGGAGCTGACCCTATGAAATATTCAAATCAGGAAATTCCTAGTTTTTATTGACTTCCCTCGCCTACTGAACGAATTTTAAATTTAGGAATATTGGCAAAATCTCCATAAGTAAAATTACAATTACTGGAACACATCATTAAGCATAGGCAGGAAAATTAGAAGAAATTACAATTTTTTTTTCATTCTAAATTTAAAACACCAATCTCCTCTGGTTTTCTAAAGTTGACCATTTTGTCTTTCAGGGAATCAATTAACTAAATACAAAATAGACTGGACCTAAATTTTGACACACACGACTAAACCAAATTTTATATTATCTTCATCAGCCTAGCTTATTTATAAAACCAGCAATTTTCAATCACTGTCCCTCTCCCCCTCCCAAAAAATAAACTACTTCTCTACGCATAAAAATCAATGGCCCAACCTAAAATACACACTAGGCTATCATACAGACACACGCAAAATTAATGAAAGAATGCCCTCTTTAAACATAGAACATTGGTCTCGTCCTAGAGGAATTTTCCAGCATCTCCGTTTGCTGACGAGGGTTATGAATTCCTCTACGCATCATGCTAAAAATAAAAAAGGAGTCAATTATAATTTTGCCAAAATTTAGTATTTCACACACAAATTCGACTCTGTGCTAAGGACGGACGCCGCGTAGCCTCAACACGGAGAATCCTATGGCACGGTAATTTTCTCTTTTTTTTCGTCTGCTGTAATTTCTTTATTACAACCTAGTCTAAGAAACAAATTCACCGGTTACCACAGTTAAAACCGAGAATACAAAAAGAAGTAATGTACCAAGGACAGTGAAAATGAAATCTAATGTTTTAAATTGGTTAAGTGGGTAACTAATACAAACCATATGCGTCTTAAAAATTAGGAACTCAATATTTAACAGAAAAGACGACATATAGCCTACACCTACGTAGTTTTAAAATTTAGGGAGCGCCATGTTTGAAAATAAAGAACGTGTGCAAAACATCAGCAGAAAATTAGCGAAAAAATATTCTAACATGGAGCACTGGGAGCTGCAAGTGTCTGGATTGCAGTAACAAAAGACAAACATTGCCATTAATGGGTAATAAACTGAACAAAAGAATGTGACTGAACGATAAAGGATGTAAAAATCAAGCCTAACCTTTTGTAGTCAAATCGAAACTGACAAATAAACGTAAATGCCATTGAATAGCTAAAAATCTAAGCTATAATGGAATCAAATGTGCGTTAATCGGGTTTGGCTTCATCCTTTGATTATAGACCAAGGAATTTCCTCGAAATTTTCCGTAAACAACATTATAACGTGAATCAACAGACTATAGACGTGAATCAACAGACATAACGTGATGTAACGTGGTAACGATATACAGGATATAACGTGAGTCAACAGACTATCTTGTCAATGTTTGAATTTTTACGAATGAAAAGCATTATCCAATTTACCGAATTAATTTACGCTTTTTTTATGGTTTAGCGTGGCAGCAAAATGAAAATTTCCGCGTGGCTAAAAATCAAAATAAAACCAAAAGAAACATTATGGCAGTTTTCAGGGATAAACAGACGTAAGATGGAGACAGGGGATGAAAAATGTTTTCGCTTCAATGTCCTTGGTACCTCAACACAATTCTGTGTATTTAATGTCTTCACTTCCAAGAATAAAGGAAATGAACATCCAACGATATTCTCGAAAACTTAAGAAAAATACAGATACAAGGATTTGGTGAAAGAAAGCCGATATCCCATGGATGCCTGGCCCACAACTGGAGATAATACTTAAACATTTCA
>NC_142810.1:60731704-60823011 GCF_049724085.1 Artemia sp. Qi Xiang Cuo
CTTTCCCTGTGGAGTGTGGAGAGGGTTTATCATCTTCAAAGACATAATATCCAGAACTTTCATACTACTACAACTTCCACCACAACTACTACCACACTACTCCATTTACAGTTTTGACGGAAAATTTGAGCAAAATCAAATGAAGCTATGTGCATGAATATTGTCAAAATAGCGCATCTCAAAAATTGATTTAGGTATTAAGCTGGAAATTTCAGAGAATGCTTAAAGGGGAATATCATTTCACCAAAAAGCAATATGTGTACATTACTGTTAATTCTACTGTTACTACTACTTTTACTACTACTAATACTACTATTACTGCATTGAAACTAATTGTGAGGCTAAGAGAAATGAGATGTAAATTTCAAGAAGTATATGAACACACAGGTTAACAAAAGGATATATCAGCAATGTCATAGCAATGGCTAATTGCATTAGGTTAAAACTTCCAGGACTTGAGAGGGATATTCTACTGACCAAAAGGCAATATATTAATACTTCTGCTAGTAGTAGTAGTACTGATATTCAATACCATTACTACTATTATCAATACTACTACTGTGATTTCTATTACAACTCTTCTTAAGCGTAAGAAGGTGAAATTATCAAGGAATTTTGAGGGGGAAGGTGAACTGAATCACGACACGCTGTCTTATGCAGTTTGTCAAAAGGGCGTAACGACAATGTCTTAGAAAAAGTTTGGTGTGTGAAGTTGAAACTGACGGGGCTTGATGTGAGGAATGTTAAGGTCAGTGGTGTGACTTTGTAAGCTCAGCCAGAGTCTACCCAGCTTTAAATGAATACCTGGAGAAATCTGGGTAAGGTAAACAGGAAGGGTGTGCGAAAGCACAGGATGGTTGGCCCCCAACCCACCATTGCACTTCCTGGCTGAAGGGCCAAGAAACGGAGATCAGTACCACCGGTAGGGACTCTAAAGTCTAATGTCATATTCTTTTTTTTAAGGAATATTTAGGTGGATATTGAACTAAGTCAAAATAAACTTTGAGTCTGTGGGCTTTCTAAAAGATTACAAAGCAATATATGAAGAACAACTTATATAATTAATTTAGACCTTTAATGTAGGTTGCGTGGGATTTTGAACTAACCAAAAGGCACTATGTGTATGCTCTTATTACTAACGCTATAGTTACTATAACTGATGAAGCTAAGGGTATTAAGGTGAAACCTTAAGGGAACGTTTAGGAGAAGTTTCAAATTAAACGAAAAAACTATATGCAAGCTGGTTTTCAAAAGGGCATATAAGCAATATCATAGGCAGCACCACTCTATAATATCCATAAATATAATTGAAGCTTTTAAAGGAGCTAATTCGATTCGCAATTAAAAGTTCTAGTGCCCTTTGTAAGAGTAAAAGGAGATTGGAGGGCAAGCAGCCCTTTTCCCGAGCCCTTTCATTTTCAAAACACATCAAGTTAAAATTTTGAGAAAGCCCTTTTGTTCAGCATAGTAGAACACTCCAACAACTATGTCTTTAGGGATATTTTGCATGTCCACCCCCCACAATTATGCAATCGGACCATTATGCCTTAAAACTAAATTTGGCTTTAAACTAAACGAAAAGGTATTGTGTTTATGGTTGCCGATAAGACACCTCAGCGATATATCGACTAGGGGTTATTAGGTTGAAATTTTTGGAGCTACTACTATTACTACTTCTCATCTTATAATTTAAATAAATAAAAAGAGCGTAAATATAATCAGGATGTCAAAGAGCATGAATAGAATCTTTTGGGAATGATATTAAGTTTAATTTTTCAGGTCAATTTACAAAAATTAAATTAAGAAATACTGTTTGAGTCATGATTAAAAATTGTTGAAAAAGTTTCTCCAACATACAATTAGCAACCCAAATTATAGGTTCTTGTATAATAAAACCAAAATTATATAAAAATTAAAAATACGAAAGACTTTGTCAATAAAAAAGGAACAAAAATTATTTTAAAAAACTTTTTCCGCAAAACCAGATTCTCAAAGAAAAGTAAAGAGCTTTATTTAGCCAAAAATGAGCAGAAATAGTCGGATAATGTTCCAAGTGTATAATTACCACAATTCACTATCAATAAGTAAATGAAATTCAAAACAAAAAGAAATTACAATAAATAGCCTAGTCAAACTCAAAACGAGCAAAAATTAACATGAGTAGGGCTGATAAACCCCATGCCTTCTCAAGACCAGAATATAATTTGCGCTTTACTGAAAAAAAAAACAAAAAACAAATGACCATGGATTGTCAGTTGAATTGACATATACTGATATTTTTTCATTAAAGTGTTGATAATTTTTTATTTATGAAATTAGAAAAAGTGAAAACACTTAAAATGTATTTTATTTTCAGTAAAGCGCAAATTATGTTCTGATCTTGAGAAGGCACAGGGGTTATCAGCCCTGCTCATGTTAATTTTTGCTCGTTTTGAGTTTGACTCGGTTATCTATTGTAATTTCTGTTCGTTTTAGGTTTGATTTATTCATTGATGCTGATTTAAGGTAGTTTTATGCTTGGTACATTATTTTACTCTATTTCTGCCCATTTTTGGCTTAATGGAGCTGTTTAATTTTCTTTGAAAAGCTTTTTTGGTGGAAAAAGTTCTTTAAATTTATTAATATAAGTCATCAATCCCCCTATTGACTCAATCAAACAGTTCGTGGTAACAAACTGTAAGTAAGTTGCGTAGGAAGGGCTCATTCGAACAGAAATTAAAAGTTCTAGTTCCCTTTTTAAGTTACCAAAAAGCTGGAGGGCGACTAGGCCTCCTCCCATGCTCATTTTTTCCCCAAAGTAGCCCTACCAAAATTTTGGGATAGCCATTTTGTTGAGCATGGTCGAAAAATATAATAGCTATGTCTTTGAGGATGACTTAATCCCCCGCAGTTCCCGAGAGAAGGGCTGCAAGTTTTGAATTTTGCCGAATGTTTATATATGCTGAATGTCGGTTATTGGGAAGTATACAGACGCTTTCAGGGGTGATTATTGCTGGTAGTGGGGGGGGGGTGGATCGGGAGTTACGTGGGAGGATTTTTCCACGGAGGAAGTTTTCATGGGGGAAGAGACATTGCTATGAAGGCAGCACCGGGTTTCCCAATATTATTTAAAAAAACGATCCGAAGTTAAATAAAAAAAAAAAAAAGTTTTTCAACTGAAAGTAAGGAGCAACATCAAAGCCTAAAACGAACTGAAACTATTACGTATATGATTGGGTTCGCCCCCTAGTCAATAGCTCGCTCTTTAAGCCAAAGATTTTTTATTACTTTCATAAGAGCTATTTATTTTAATTAACGGCCTTTGTGATTAAGAGGTCATTTTTAAAGAAATGGCACAAAATCCGAACTTTACCGTCAAGAGTGAGGTATTGAAATGGAGGCGAACCCCCTAATATACGTATTAAAAATATATGAATATAGAAGTTCGTTACGTAGGCTAAGTTAATTCGTAAGTTACGTATATTTATTACTAATAAAATCGTTCATAAAAAAAATTAAACAACTTTCGGGAAAGCCATTTAACCAAAAAAAGTAAGTTAATATTCAAATTTTGTTTTAATTATTCATGTGTGGTGAATCAAAAACTGCATTAATAAAAGAACGTTCAGAAATAAAAAAAAACAAGTTTTTTTAACTGAAAGTAAAGAGCGACATTAAAATTTAAAATGAACAGAAATTATTTTGTATGTGAAAGGGGCCGTCCCCTCCTCAACGCTTCGCTCTTTACGCTAAAGTTTGACTCTTTCTCACAACTCTATTTTATAAACAATAAAAAACTTTAGCGTAAAGACCGAGGCATTGAGCAGGGGATATCCCTTTTCATATACGGAATAATTTCTGTTCGTTTTAAGTTTTAATGTCGCTCCTTACTTTCGGTTAAAAAACTTGTTTTTTTGTTCAATTCAATAAAAAGTTATATATAGTATTTCAACAAATCTGAAAGCTTATTTACACTATACAACGGTCGTTTACCTCAACCCATTGCTGATAGTCTTAGTAAAAGCCAAGAAATAGAACTTAAATTTATGTTTTTATAATGTGTGTTTATTCTTTATCATGTAATTGTGTAATGTTTTGAAGCTAACTAAATAGCTTCTTTCTAACTTTTCTAACTTTTCTAACTTTTTACTAACTTTTCTTCAATACAACTAGTAGAAAAATGTGCTAATGAAGACTTGGGGCAGGCAAATGCCACCGTCACTTTTTTTCATTGGGTGTACAATTTCAATTATAAAATAGTTTCCCAAAACAAGTTTTCAGGCATCGTGAAAACACATTTAGGCTTGTGTTTTTCACAAATGTTCCAACACTCCTTTCCCCGTTAAGGATATCCTATGCTTCTTGACTCCCCGGATGTGGACTATCTCTTGTCCCCTCCCTAGTAAAAATTCTAAAACTTCCCTCCTAGGGGGGGGGGGATGAATGCAATCTTAATGATTTCTGGTTGTTGTAAGTTTTATTTTAGTTCTCTACTTTTAATTCAAAAGGCTTATTTTTTTCTATTTCACAAGTAAAAATTGCTAACATTTTTTTTTTGCGTATAAAACTCAAACAATTAATCGAATATTTTATTATTTGGAATTTTAGAACGCTCCCTATATGGTAGGATCTTTCCATGAAGGAAGTTTTCACGGGGGAAGGGACATTACTATGAAGGGGGTGCCGTATTTCTCAGCATTATTAAAGAAAAATATCAGAAATTAAATAAAAAAAAAAAGTTTTTTGTCATTTTGAAAGAATTGGAAAAAAATTCGATCTTTAGCTTAAAAGAGCAGGGTATTGACTAGGGGGTAAACGCCCTAATATACGTGTTAAAAAATTATTAATATAGAAGTTCGTTACGTAAGTTAATTCGTAATTTACGTATATTTATTTCTAATAAAAACGTTCGTAAATAAAATTAAACAAGTTTCAAGAAAGCCATTTAACCAAAAAAGTAAAATTGATATTCAAATTTTTGTTTTAATTATTCATGTACGGTGAGCTAAAATCAAAATCCGCATTAATTCAAAAACGTTCAAAAATTAAATAAAAAAACAAGTTTTTTTTAAACTGAAAGTAAGGAACAACGTTAAAACTTAAACCGAACAGAAATTATTCCGTATATGAAAGGGGCTGTCCCTTCCTCAACGCCTCGCTCTTTACGCTAAAGTTTGACTTTCTCACAACTCTATTTACTTTAAACAATAAAAAAACTTTAGCGTAAAGAGCGAGGCGTTGAGGAGGGGATAGCCCCCTTCATATACGGAATAATTTCTGTTCGTTTTAAGTTTTAACGTCGTTCCTTACTTTCAGTTAAAAAAACTTGTTTTTTTTATTTAATTAATAGAGAAGTCGATGCTTACCAGTATATTCTTGAACTTTCCCAGACACTGTAATATGAACAATTATGACCTCTCTCATCAGCTCCGGAAGGGCAGTGCAATACACCATCGCAAATTACTGATGGGTCTACGCAAGCCTTTATCTCGGGACAATAACCAGGGCACGGCTTATTTTTCTTCATCTCTTTCAATTTATTCCTTATAAGATCTTCGTAAATAATGTCTGTCTGATTTAGATTCGGTTCTATTGGCAAGGAAGCGATGTATGGAGGCTTTTTGGCTATCTCTAACCATTTGATTCGAATACTAGAGCTTTCCCTTCCGATGCACTCTGCAAAAAAAGAGATTTATTGCTTTTAAAATCATTGTTGAAGACAATTTAAAGGAAATTCAAGCCCATTTGGTGTTGGATTTATGGTGCATGTTGAAAAAAAATCATATTCGATATTGCATTGAAATTGAGGTAAAGTTACTTAATTGGTTTTTACACACCCAGGTCTAGGGACCCCTAAAATTTTGATTTACCTAAAAAATTCATTAGCTCAGAGACTTTTACTTTTAGTAAGGTTGCCCACATGTATGAAAAAGTAACAGTGAATCGGGACCAAAATTATGAACTAATATTAAATAAGCAGCTTCAATTCGTAGTCCTTTATACATAAATTTTCAATGTTTCGACAAAATTTACGCTTGTTTAAGGGACCTTAAAACTAGATTATTCAAAAGGTCCAAGATAATCCAAAGGGTCAGAACCTGGCTCTCCCCTACAAAATCTTATAAATGCTGACCACAAATTGGAGCTAGAAAAGAATCAATTTCTAAATGTTGAATTAAAGCTAAAACAAGGTAGTAAAGTAGCTGGAAGTTCCAAAATTAGAGAAGGCTGTTATAGCTGGAAATTGAAAGTTCTAGCTCCCTATTAAAATTCAAAAGTAATGGGGGGGGGGGGCAATTATACCCAAACGCATCTGATCAAGACTTTGAGACAGTCGTCTTGTACAAAATAGTCAAGAGGACATACAACAGTACCTCCAGGGTTGACACAACCCACCAGATCCCTGGGGCAAATGTTGTAAATTATGCCCTGGGGGCCTATAAGATTTTAATGGGATAGGGGGTTATTTACCCATTAGGTGGTACATTTGACTGGAAATTGGAATTTATAGTCCCCTTTTAAAGAGTCCTCCTCCACCCATCATTTCGCAAAACAAACATCTAATCAAAATTTTGAGACATCTATTTCCTTCAGCATTGTTGAAAGGTCTAAAAATTATCCCTTGGCGGGTATCAACCCGCCACACCCAGCAGGGCAAGGGCTGTAAATTAGGAAATTCGTTCATTGCTTACAAATAGCATATGCTACTGACTTGCCATAAAGATTACTTTTACTTTCCAAAAAGACAAAGAGCGTTCATGTGAGCCTTTCAGAGAATTTTGAAGGGAATATTGAACTAAATCAAAATACTATATGTGTGTACGGGTTGTCGAAAGGGCTTAACTCAGGAATGACTGACTATATTAATTTAGAACTTTCAGAAAATGATAAGGGAGATGACCAATTAAGCAAAAAGGTAATATGTGCTTGCTGCTACTACTACTGCTACTTCTACAACTACCACCACCACTACTGCCACCGCTACCACTACATGTAGCACATGTTATTGACTTTCCATAAAAAATATTATTACTTTTCAAGAAGATAAAGGGCATTCATGTAGGCCTTTCAGAGAATGTTGAAAGGAGTGTTGTACTAAAATCTAAACACGTTATGTGTATAAGGGTTCTTAAATGGAATTAACTCCGGAATGACTGATTATATTAATTTGGAACTTTCAGGAACTGATAAGGGAGATGACCAATTGACAAAAAGGTAATATTTGGATGCTACTACTGCTACTGCAAGTACCACCATTGCTACTGCTACCATCACTACTGCTATTGCTACTACTAATACACTACTTCATTCAAAATATTAAGGGAAAATTTGAACTAAATCAAATGACACTATGTTTATGCAAATTGCTAAAAGAGCGAATCTCAAGAATAGATTTGGGTATTAAGTTGGAACTTTCAGAGGATGCTCAAAGTGGGAGATCAAGTGACCAAAAAGGCATTATGTGCACGCTATTACTAATATTACCACCACTACCACTGCTACATTTACTACTACTGCTAGTTCAAATACTACTTCTATATCAACTACTCGTAAGGCTAAGAGCATTAAGATGAAAATTTCTAGGATTATATGAATATACAAGTTCTCAAATGGACATAAAAGCAATGTCATAGCAACGGCTTATTTTATTAAGTTGAAACAGCTTGGACACGATGAGAAGGATGTTCAACTGACCGAAAGGCCATACGTTGATACTAATGCTGCTACTAGCACTAGTGCTATTACAATTCATACTACTACTATTAATATCAATACTACTATTAGGACTGCTATTACAACTATGTCTATGGGTTTGAACGTGAAATTTAAACACATTTGGAGGGGGAAGGTGAACTGAATTACAGCATACCATCTGTATGCAGGTTGTCAAAAGGGCGTATCAGCAATATCTTAGGAACAGATTGGTGTCTGAAGTTGAAACTTACAGGGCTTTTTACGGGGGTGATGAACTAACCAAAAGACAATATTTGTATACCATTGCAACTGGTTCTACTCACACTAGTACTACTGCTACTATTACTGCTACTAGAAATACTACTGCTACTACAGCCGTTGTTATTACGAAAGTTAGGGGATTAAGGTGAAGCTTTGAGGGAATATTTAGGCGGATGCTGAACTAAATCGAAACGAACTATGAGCATGTTGATTTTCAAAAAGGTGACAAAACAATATCTTAAGAACGGCTTACATAATTAAGTTAGACCTTTAATGGTAAGTTATGGCAGATTTTGAACTAGCCAGAAAGTCCTATGTGTATACAATTAATAGTACCAGCATAATTACTGCCAGTAATAACACTAAGGGTATTCAGGTGAAACTTCTAGGAAACGTTTAGGGGAGCACTAATTAACCGAAAAAAACTATATATATATATATATATATATATATATATATATATATATATATATATATATATATATATATATATATATATATATATATATATATATATATATATGCAAGTATTCAAAGGGGTATATAAGAAATATCATAGGCTGTGCCACTTTATAATAGCTAGAAGTATCATTGAAACTTTGAAAGGAGCAATTCGACTGGAAAATAAAAGTTCTAGTGCCCTTTTTAAGAGTTAAAAGAGAAGGAAGGGCCAGCAGCCCTTCTCCTAGACCCATTTATTTCCCAGTCAAATCCAATAAAAATTTTGTGACAGCCATTTTTCAGCATAGTAGAACGGTCCAGTAACTATGTTTATAGGAATATTGGGTGTATCAGCCCTCTACGACTTATGCAATTTGCCCCTTATGCTTTAAAAGTGAACCTTGCTGTTAAACTAAACGAAAAAGCACTTTGTATGGAAGCCAATAAGATAGCTCAGCAATATCTCGAGAACGACTGGGGTTATGAGGTTGAAACTTTCAGGGCTACTACTATTACTACTTCTGTTCTTACAATTAGACAAACCAAAAGATTCCAAGTTTTTTGGGAATGGTATTAAGTTTAATTTTTAAGATCAACTTGAGGAGGTATAAAGCTAAATTAAACATTTTTTAAGATTAAAAATTATTCAAAAGTTTCTTCAAAGTACAGAGAGCAAGCCAATTTATGAATTCTTATAAGAATTAAATAAAACAATCAAGTTTTTTCAATTGAAAGTAAGGACCAACATTAAAACTTAAAACGAAGAGAACTTAATACGTATATGACTGGGTCCACCCCTCGTCAATACCTCGTACTTTACGCTAAAGTTCAGATTTTGTTCCAGTTCTTTAAGAATGACCCCTGAATCACAAAGGCCTTTTAATAGAATAAGTAGCTCTTTTGAAAATACTAAAAAGAGCTTACCATAAAGAGCGTGGTTTGACGAGGGGGAGAACCACCTCATATACATAATAATTTTTGTTTATTTTTAGCTTTTATGTTGCTTCTTAATTTTAGTTGAGAAAACTTGTTTTCTTATTTAATTTCTAATGGTCTTATGAATAATGCTGGTAAATCCGGCACCTCCGTCACGGATAATTCTCTTCCCCTATGAAAAATTCTTCCATGGAAAGATCCCATCACGTAAGCCCTTCCCCCAGAGACTGTTGGGGATTAAGTCATCCTCAAAGTCATAGTTTATCGATTTTTCAACTATGCTTAACAAAATGGCTATCTCAAAATCTTGATCGGGTGACTTTGGCAAAAAAAATGAGCGTGGGAGGGGGCCTAGTTGCCCTCAAATTTTTTTTGCCACTTAAAGAGGGCACTAGAACTTTTCTATTTCCATTCTAGTGAGCCCTCCCGCTATATTCTAGGGCCTCTGGGTTGATACGATCACCCCTGAAAAAAAAAACAAATTAACACGCAACCGTGATCTTCCTTTTGGCAGAAAATACAAAATTCCACATTTTGGAAGATTGGAGCTTGAAACCTCTAAAGAAAAGTTGTCTGATACACTGAATCTGATGGTGTGATTTTTAATTAAGATTCCATGCCTTTTAGGAGATTTTTTCTCTTTTTTCGATCATAAGGCAAATTTTCTCAGGCTCGTAACTTTTGATGGGTATTAAATAAAAAAAAAGTTTTTTTTTAACTGAAAGTAAGGAACGACGTTAAAAATTAAATCTAAAATAAATTATTCCTTATATGACAGGGGCTTGCCCCACCAAACAGCATCGCAATTTAATAAATATTTTGTCTTTAAAAAAACAAAATTTTTTTAAAAAAATAAAATCATTCTCTAAACTCGCGAGTCGTTGAGGCGGGGATAGTCCCATTCATATAAGGAAAAATTTCTGTTCGTTTTATATTTTAACGTCGTTCCTTACTTTCAGTTAAAAAAAACTTGTTTTTTTTTAATCACCAAAAAACACGAGTAGGACTAACACAGCTAAACCTTCTATGAGACAGAGCTTCGTTTTTGCTTAACTGAAAACACAGTATATTTTAGTTATTTTCTCTTTCATAATATTTACAAATCAAAAATTGTCGAGACTTTCAGGACAGAATATGATTATATATTAAACAACCAGTCTAAACACTTTCAGTAATCTTGGATTGGTCGTAATGATTTTTTTCTTTTTTGTTGTTGTTAATTTTTTGACAAATAAAATCAGACTGTCTAAATTAATATCTTTTTCAATGAAATTCAAATGAGGTCTGGAGAAGAAGAGGTCTGGGTTAGAGGTTTGTTTAGAGGTTTGGAGAAGGAGGGAAGGAAACAGATAGCGCCATTGTTATTTGTAAGCCTTCGTTGGCCTTGATATATCATTTTTATTTTAAGATGTTTTTGACGTTATGACAAATAAAATCACAATCCTTACTAAATTTTAGTTCGAGCTTGATCCTACGTTTCAGAAGAGAGCCTTAATTCCCACATGCCCATATATAGTAATTGTTTTTACTATATATTTGTCATATATAGTAATTTAAAAGAAAGTATAGTAGTGAACCACCGCTGGTTACACAATCAAACAGTTCGTGGTAACAAACTAAAAGTAAGAAATGGCCCGGCTCAATAGTAACCGAAATTCTAAAAAACTTAATTTTGATACCAATAGATACATCTAAAAAATTAGGTTTTTATGCTGATTCCAAATATATAAGTTTCATCAAGTTTAGTCGTACTCATCAAAAGTTAGGCTCCAGAGAATATTTGCCTAATTTTCGAAAAAAGGGGGGAAAATCCCATAAAAACCATAAAATCTTAATGAAAATCACACCATCAGATTCAGCGTATCACATAATCCTACTGTAGAGATTGCAAGCTCCTATCTGCAAAAATTTGGATTTTTGTATTTTTTGCCAGAAGAAACATCAGGGATACCTGTTCCACAGTGGTCCTATAATATCGCGAGAGGGCTCATTCGAACGGAAATTAAAAGCTCTAGTGCTCTTTTCAAGCGACCCAAAAAATTAGAAGGCAAATAGGCCCCCTCCCATGCTAAGTTTTATCCAAAAGTTACCCGATCACAATTTGAGATTGCCATTTTGTTCAGCATAGTCCAAAAATCTAGTACCTATGTCTTTGGGGATGATTTAATCCCCCACAGTCCCTGGGGACTGTTGGTTTCAAGTTGTGAACTTTGCCCATTGTTTACATATAGAATTGGTTATTGGGAAATATACAGATGTTTTCAGGGGGTATTTTTCTGGGGGGGGGGGGGGGTCGATGGAGATGGTTACGTGGGAGGATGTTTCGAGAATTTTTTCATGGGGGATGGGGATTTTCCATGATGGGGGCATCGGATTTCCCAGCATTACTTAAGAAACGATCAGGAATTAAATAAAAAAAACAAGCCTTTTTCAACTGAAAGTAGGGAGCAGCATTAAAAATTAAAACAAACAGAAAATATTACGTATATGAGGGGGTTTGCCTCTCCTCAATAGCTCGCTCTTGCGCTAAAGTCTTTTTTTACCTTTTAAAAGTGGTTATTATTCTAGTTCAACAGTCTTTGTGATTCAGGTGTCATTCTTAAATAACTGGAATAAAAATCAAACTTAGGTTATTATAAGGATATTATTAGTTTAAGAAAAGTAAAATTAATATGCAAATTTTGTTTTAATTGTTCATGCAAGGTGTGCATTCTTCAAAACCTGTGTATTTTTCAATTTAATTTCAATATGCTCGAACTGGAACCGTGTTTTTCTAGGCAAACGTACAGTAGCTAAGGACTACAGGCATCAGGCTACACTAGAAGGCTAGAATAGCAGAAAGTTAGAGTAGCTGAAAATAGCTTCTAAGACCACAATGGCTATCATTGTTGCCGCAGAAAGAGTTGACCTCACATTGTATGTAGACAGTGGCTTTTCGAATCTCATGCATGTTGAATTACATTTATCAAGATTGCATACCCTATTAATGGAATTATGTAGATAGTTATTTGCTGAGGGTTATGGATAAGCAACTTTAAATTTAAGAATGTTTGGTATTTATAAAATCATCTCAAATAATAGATCTTCTTGCTTTATATATTGTAATCAAGACTTGGTTTTCTAGAGTTTCGGTTTCTATTGAAAAGGGGTCGATCTTTACTTATATCATTTACTACGAACTATTAATCCAAGCCTCTCGTAGATACGAGAGATGCTGACAAATCCTCCTTCAACTTCCGTTTTTTATTTTTTAGATTAATTTTCGTCCAACAATACTTTGAGAAATGATAATCATCCCTAAAAACACACCTCTACATATTTCTCAGGATGAAGAGGACACAGGGGTATCAAATAACAAAAATAAACTTTAGGGTCATAGATTTCCTTTTAAGAATCAATTATAGGGATTTTCATCATGAACGACGGTAGTGAGGCCAGGATGAAATGCCCCTAAAACAAGACGATTTGGACAAATGTGTATGAATAGGTAAGTTAGAAATATTTCCATTTAAATTTTGATACAAACAAAGTTCCTGGTATAAATCACTCCCCCCCCCCTTTGCCCACAAAAATTTCCTTATTGCACTCATAATAATAGCATGATAAAATGGGGACTATCTTCCCACAGTGCTAATATTACAGGCTTAGTCCAAAAATATTCTTGGGGACGAAGAGGGGTTTAAGATTAAGCTCCACCTTCTATCCCCTAATCTTCCTACAATCTCGTTCAATATTTGCTTGAAAGATCACAAACCGTTTGAATTTTTGCATAAAACAAACTTTTTGAGGCATCAGGCAGACTCCCCCCCCCCTACCTACACAAAGATCCAC
The DNA here is from genome assembly GCF_049724085.1 of Artemia sp. Qi Xiang Cuo. Taxonomy (NCBI): domain Eukaryota; kingdom Metazoa; phylum Arthropoda; class Branchiopoda; order Anostraca; family Artemiidae; genus Artemia; species Artemia sp. Qi Xiang Cuo. Next base: position 60,744,848 of record NC_142810.1, read on the forward strand.
TGGCCCTTCTGTACAATACAGATGCGCAATTCTACACAGTAAATAATTCTATGAAGCCTCAAACGAATCAATTTAGTTAATTTAAGCTCTGACAATTGGGTATATCATTTTCATGGACTGCTTGCATCTCTAGGAACAAATGTTTCACAATGCGGCATTACTACGTTTCAAACTGGGAAGCTCAAGATATACTTTTCTTGATAATTTTAGATTGATTGGCTATCTATGGATTGTCAATCCAATAGGCTTTTGCCTATCTTCGGGTTGCAGTTATTGCTTTGCACCACAATTTAGCAGAAAACAGCAACTCCATGTGGCTTTTTTCTGATGTTTTTTCTTTTCCTGCTTTGAAAAGACACTAGAACTTTTAATTTTGGTTCCAAGTATCACTCAGTCAGCACTCTGAGACCATTGATTCTATCACCCCTGAAAGATAACAAAACAAAACACAAACAAATGTTGCTATTTGTGACTACGACTCTTTGCCGCTGCAACTGCTTGAGACCACTTGCGACAGCGACTATGACTGCTTGCAGATGAAACTGCGACTACTTGTGAATGCAACTACCACCATTTACACCTGTGACTACATACAGCTGCAGCTACAGCTACTTGCAACTGTGACTACAACCCCCTTTACTTGTCGCTGTGACTGCCACCACTTGTAACTGCAATCATGATTACTTTCTACTGCAACTAGTTGTGAATAACGACTGCTAGTGATTACGATCGCTTGAAACTGCAACTTCCTGACACTATGACTACTGGTGACTGCTACTATTTATGATTACTACTGTGACTTCTCGCAACTGTGAATGCAACTACTTCCAATTACGACTGCAACTACTTGCGACATCGATTACTTGTAACTGCGACTAATCATCACTGTTTGAATGGGGACTACTTGCAACTGCGATTATTTGCTACTGCTACCATGACTACTTGCGACTACTACTGCTACTACGGCCACTGCCAATGCTACTGCTACTTGGACTATTGCTAATGCTACTACTAATACTAATACTACTGCTACTACAACTATTGAACTAAATCAAAAGAGTTCATGTAAATCCTGGTTGTCGAAATGGCATAGACAAAATACTTCTGGAACGGAATAGTGTATTAACTTGAAACTTTCGGAGAAAATTGAGAGGGATATAAAACTATATCAAACGATCAAAACTAAGGGCGGCTCTTCAATATGCCAAGAACAGCCAAATGTATTACGTTGGAACTTTCAGAGTATGTTGTTGGGGATATTGATATAAATCGAAGGAAACTATATACAGCCAACGTTGTCGAAAGGTATATCAGCGATATCTCAGGAATCGCTAGGGGTATTAAGTTTAAACTTCCAGGGCATGTTAGAGGGATGGGGTGGTCAAATAATTTTTTTTTCATTCTCAAGGTTATAAAATGACGTGAATCAGAATCACTTCAGCCCTATTTAAGTTTAAAGATTATGTAGGCATTCAGTTCATTTATTTGTATAATGTTCCATCTGCCCATCCATCCAATGTCTTATAGTTCAAAAGGTATTAAACTTTGTAGCCAAATTTTTTCCAAATTATAAATAGTAAGCGAGAATCTTGATGCTTAAGGGGGAAAAAAAAACAATCGTAAGCGGGAAATCTTAAAAATTAAATTTTTTTATTAACCAATGTAAAAAAGTTATTTCAATTAAAAACGAACAGAAATTGAAAAAAAAACTTTTTTCTACGAAATAAATTTTTAATAGATAATTAAAGATCCGCATCAGATTAAAGACGAGTAGAAATAAAGTTAAATAATAATTCAAGCGTAAAACGAGCATATACCACTAAAAATAAATAAATGAAACCCAAAAGAAACAAAAATTACAGTAACTAATCAGGTCAAACTTCAAACGAACATAAGTTACCACAAACAGAAGTATGATACATGCCTTTTATTAAATATGCCTTTTAAAGGCTAGAAACCTATTTGCGCTCCACTGAAAACAAAATATATTTTAATTTTTCTCCTTTATGTCGTGGATCAATCCAAAATTGCTGAAACTTTCAGGATTTCATTTCAATATAAATATGAAACTGTCAATCTACATCTCATTAATTCTTTTTAGTAACCTTGGTTATTATAGTAAGTTTCTTTCCTTTTGTTTGACGTTATGACAAATAAACACACACAGCTCCTATCAAAAATTGTCTTAATTAAAGCGAAGACAATTTTGGTGACAATACTCCTGTTTGGTGTAATGTCTATTCTTTTCAAGTATGACTTGGTTATTTATTGTATTTTTTTTGTTTTATGTTTTATTTACTTAATATAGCAATTTATACTTATTTCACGCTTGAATTATTATTTGACTTTAATCTGTTTGGATTTTGCTTAATATAGCAATTTACTTTTTGTTAAAAAATTTATTTTATGTGAAGTTTTTTATTCTAAGTTAATTATTATCAAAAGCTAATTCCTTGATGTATATCTTGATGTATTTCTTGATGTATGCTGCTTTTTTCAAAGTTTCTCGTACTATTAACACGGGTCGCTCCTTACTAAAGTTCTTTACCACGAATTATCTGATGGTCTAATGAAAAGTATTAATTACCTCAACCTTTTCAAATTTTGTCACCCAAATTCTCATCTATGGATATTGTTACGTTATTTAGGTGGCGTTTTCCTTATTATTTCCTTATGGATTATACTATTTTGTTTTTTCTTTCTTTTACTCCGCATTTTTTATATTGCGGGTTACAAATGAACTTACTTACCTACTAAAGATGCTCAATGAGATTCTTACCCCAAAGAACATAGCTAGGACACAATCTCTTATCTCTCACCGAGTTTGATCGATATCTAGTAATTGCTTTTGGTAAATGTACTGAGGACAGGTATTTAGGATTGTCAGAAAACGTGATGAAAGTTGAAAATTCTATGGTAAAAAACGGAAATTTGGGATTTCCACATTAACTTTGTCTAGGACTATCTCCAATAAATATCAAACAAACAGAAATTATTCCGTATATGAAAGGGGCTGTTCCCTCCTCAACGCCTTGCTCTTTACGCTAAAGTTTTTTTTATTGTTTTAAAAAATAAAGTTGTGAAACAGAGTCAAACTTTAGCGTAAAGAGCGAGGCGTTGAGGAGGGGACAGCCCCTTTCATATACGAAATAATTTTTGTTCGTTTTAAGTTTTAATGTCGCTCCTTACTTTCAGTTTAAAAAACTCGTTTTTTTATTTAATTTCTGATCGTTTTTTAGTTAATGCAGCTTTTATTTTGGCTCACCGTCATTGAATTAGTAAACAAAATTTGCAAAAAATTTTACTTTTCTTTTGCTAAATGGCTGTCTCTAAATTTGGTTCTTACGTAATTTACAAATTAACTTACGTAGCGAACTTCTACGGTATATTCGTATATTTTTCTTCTGGCAAAAAATACAAAGTTGCAGATTTTTGCAGATATGAGCTTGAAACCTATGTAATAGGGTTTTCTGATACGCTGAATCTGACGGTGTGATTTTCATTAAAATTCTTTACTTTTAGTTTCCCCCCTCTTTAAAAAGTCAGGTAAATTTTCTGAGGCTCGTAGCCTTTGATGAGTAACACTAAACTTAAAAAAATTTATATATTTAGATTTAGCATTATAAGCCCATTCTTTTGATACATTTATTGACATCAAAACTCCGTTTTTAAGAGTTTCGATTACTATTGAGCCGTATCGCTTGTTTTTTTTTATTTTCTTTTTTATTACGTATATGTTATTACGTATATGAGAGGGTTATCCCCTTAGTCAATACCACGCTCTTTACGTTAACAGTTAAAAAACATTTTAATTCACAAACCCCTGAATCACAAAGGCCGTTTAATTAGAATAGATAGCTCTTTTGAAAGCACTAAAAAAAAATGTAGCGTAAAGAGTGAGGTATTGACTTGGTGGAGAACCCTCTCATATGCGCAATAATTTCTGTTCGTTTCAAGTTCTAATGTTGCTTCTTACTTTCAGTTGAAAAAACTTGTTTTTTATTTAATTTCTGATTGTTTTTTAAATAATGCTTGGAAATCCGGCGCCCCCTTCATAGAAATGTCCCTTACCCCAAAGAAACCTCCTCCACGGAAAGATTCTCCCGATTAACCCCCTCCTCCAGCCCCCCCCCCACCTGAAAACAATCCTTCCTGAAAATGTCTGTATACTTCCCAATAACTAATGCAATATGTAAGCAATGGCCAAAGTTCATAACTTGCAGCCCTTCCTCTGGGAACTGTGGGGGATTAAGTCATCCTAAAAGACATATTTATTAGATTTTCGACTAATCTGAACAAAATGGCTATCTCAAAATTTTAATTGGGTGACTTTGGGAAAAAAATGAGCGCGGGAGGGGGCCTAGTTGCCCTCCATTTTTTTGTTCACTTAAAAAGGGCACTAGAACTTTTAATTTCCGTCCCAATGAGCCCTCCTACGATATTCTAAGACCACTGGGTCAATACGATTACCCCTGGAAAAAAACAAACAAATAAACACGCATCCGTGATCTTTCTTCTGGCAAAAAATGGAAAATTCCACATTTTTGTAGATAGGAGATTGAAAACTCTACAATAGGGTTTTCTGATACGCTGAATATGATGTTGTAATTTCATTTTATTACATCATTACATCATTAAGGTTCTATAACCTTTAGGGGGTCTTTCCCCCTTTTTTCAAAAATCAGCCAAATTTTCTCAGGAGCGTAACTTTTGATGGGTAATATTAAACTTGATGAAACTCATATATTTGAAATCAGAATTAAAATATTATTCTTTTGATGTATCTATTGGTATCAAAATTCCGTCTTTTAGAGTTTCGGTTACCATTGAGCCGGGTCGCTCCTTACTTACAGTTCGTTACCACGAACTGTTTGATACGTTCTCATTCAGTCTCTGACCAGTTCACATCTGAAAATAAAAAGTACATTTCATGGATTACCTTTTACTTGTGGATTAAATAAAAAAATAAGCTTTTTAAACTGAAAGTAAGGAGGGACATTAAAACTTAAAACGAACAGAAACTATTCCGTATATGAAAGGGGCTGTTCCCTCCTCAACGCCTCGCTCTTTATGCTAAAGTTTTTTATTGTTAGACAAAAACACAGTTGTGAGAAAGTCAAACTTTAATATTTAATTTCTAACTTTAGTATTTAATTTCTGATCGTTTTTTTAGTTAATGCAGCTTTTATTTTGGCTCACCGTCTTTGAATAAGTAAAAAAATTTGTATAAAAATTTTACTTTTCTTTTGCTAAATGGCTGTCTCTAAATTTGGTTCTGACGTAATTTACAAATTAACTTACGTAACGAACTTCTATATTCGTATATTTTTCTTCTGGCAAAAAATACAAAGTTGCACTTTTTGCAGATATGAGCTTGAAACCTATGTAACAGGGTTTTCTGATACGCTGAATCTGACGGTGTGATTTTCATTAAAATTCTTTCACTTGTAGGGGATTTTTCCCTCGTCTTTAAAAAATCAGGTAAATTTTCTCAGGCTCGTAGCCTTTGATGATTAATACTAAACTTAATACAATTTATATATTTAGAATCAGCATTATAAGCCCATTCTTTTGATACACTGATTGACATCAAAATTCTGTTTTTAAAAGTTTCGATTACTATTGAGCCGTATCGCTTGTTTTTTTTATTGTTTTTTTTATTACGTTTATGTCATTACGTATATAAGGGGGCTCTTCCTTTAGTCAATACTACGCTCTTTACGTTAAAAGTTAAAATTTAGTTTAATTCACAAACCCCTGAATCACAAAGGCCATTAATTACAATAGGTAGCTCTTTTGAAAGCACTAAAAAATAACTGTAGCGTAAAGAGCGAGGTATTGACTTGAGGGTGAACCCCCTCATATACGTAATAGTTTCTGTTCGTTTTAAGTTCTAATGTTGCTTCTTACTTTCAGTTGAAAAAACTTGTTTTTTTTAAATTTAAGTTCTGATCGTTTTTTAAATAATGCTTGGAAATCCGGCACCCCCTTCATAGAAATGTCCCTTACCCCAAAAAAACATCCTCAACGGAAAGATTCTCCCGAGTAACCCCCTCCTCCAGCCCCCCACTAGAAGAAAATCTTTCCTGAAAATGTCTGTATACTTCCCAATAACCAATACAATATGTAAGCAATGGGCAAAGTTCATAACTTGCAGCCCTTTCCCTGGGAACTGTGGGGGATTAAATCATCCTAAAAGACATATTTATTAGATTTTCGACTATGCTGAGCAAAATGGTTATCTCAAAATTTTAATTGGGTGACTTTGGTTAAAAAAATGAGCGTGGGAGGGGGCCTAGTTGCCCTTCATTTTTTGGTCACTTAAAAAAAGCACTAAAACTTTTAATTTTCGTTCCTATGAGCCCTCCTACGATATTCTAGGACCACTGGGTCAATACGATTACCCCTGGGGAAAAGAAAAAAAATAAATAAATAAACACGCATCCGTTATCTTTCTTTCTGGCAAAAAATAGAAAATTCCACATTTTTGTAGATAGAAGCTTGAAACCTCTACAGTAGGGTTCTCTGATACGCTGAATATGATGGTGTGATTTAAGGTTCATTAAGGTTCTATAACTTTTAGGGGGTCTTTCCCCCTTTTTTTCGAAAATAAGCCAAATTTTCTCAGGCGCGTAACTTTTGATGAGTAAGATTAAACTTGATGAAACTTATATATTTGAAATCAGAATTAAAATTTTATTCTTTTGATGTATCTATTGGTATCAAAATTCCGTTTTTTAGAGTTTCGGTTACCATTGAGCCGGGTCGCTCCTTACTTACAGATCGTTACCACGAACTGTTTGAAATCACAAAGGCCGTTTAATTAGAATAAAAAGCTCTTTTGAAAGTACTAAGAAAAACTTTAGTGTAAAGAGCGAAGTATTGACGACAGGGTGAACCCCCTAATATATGTGATAATTTCTGTTAGTATAAGTTTTTCATGTTCTTCCTTACTTTCAGTTGCAGAAACGTTTTTTTTTTAATTGAATTTTTGATCGTTTTTTGAATAATGCTGGGAAATCCGGTACCCCCTTCATGAAAAATTCCCTTCCCCATGCAAAATTTCTCTATGGAAAGACCCTCCCATGTAAAACCCTCCCCCAGCCCCCCCCCCCTACCAGAAAAAATCCCCTCGGAAAATGTCTGTATACTTCGCAATAACCTATACTATATGTGAACAATGGGCAAAATTCGAAACTCGCAGCCCTTCCCTTTGGGACTGTGGAGTGGGGGGGGGTTAAGTCATCCTTAGAGACATAGTTTTTACATTTTTTGATTATGCTGAACCAAATGGCTATCTCAAAATATCGATCAAGTGACTTTGGGAAAAAAATGAGCGTGGGAGGGGGTCTAGCTGCCCCCCAGTTTTTTGGTCACTTAAAAAGGGCACTAAAACTTTTAATATCCGTTCGAATGAGCCCTCTCACAATATTTTATGACCACTGGGTCGAAACGATTATTCCTGAAAAAAAAACACGCATCGTGATCTTTTTTCGAGCAAAAAATCTAAATTTTCAAATTTTTGCAGATAGGAGCGTGAAACTTCTTTAATAGGGTTCTCTGATAAACTGAATGTGATGGTGTGATTTTCGTTAAAGTTAATTAAAAATGCAAAATTCCACATTTTTGCAGATAGGAGTTTGAAACTTCTTTAATAGTGTTCTTTGAGCTGAATCTGCTAAGCTAAATCTGATGGTGTGATTTTCGTTAAAGTTAATTAAAACACAATTTGAAATTGAAAAACAATTTATTGTTTAAAAAAAATTGATTTATAAGAAAGTTTAACTTTGGGGTAAAGAGAGAGGCGTTGAGGAGGGGACAGTCCCTTTAATATATAGAATACTTTCTGTTCGTTTTAAGTTTCAACGTCGGACCTTGCTTTCAGTTAAAAAACTTGTTCTTTTATTTAATTTTCGAACTTTTTTGAATTAATACAGGTTTTGATTTTGGCTCACCTTACATGAATAATTAAAACAAAATTTGCGTATTAATTTTACTTTTATTAGGTTAAATGGCTTTCTTGAAACTTGTTGAATTTTATTTACGAACGTTTTTATTAGTAATAAAACTACCACTTCTACTAACAATTCCCCGGAGCACCAAGCCACCTGAGGCCACCACAGCTACCCACTATCCTCCTCGATCCCAATCTTTTTAAAGCCTCCCTTTTTACACCCTCCCAGGAAGTTCCCATTTCCTTTAAATGTTTCTTTATGACGTCCTCCCACCCCAGACGAGGACAACCTGCTTTCCGTTTAGCCCTAGATGGTTGACCGAAAAGAACAACATTCGGCAATCTGTCCTCCTTCATCCGCACAACAAGCCCTAGCCACCTCAACCTTTCTTTCAGTACAGTCCTAGGTAGCGATATTGAACAACATTTTTCGCACATCTTGTTGCTTGAAATACGGTTAGTCAGCTTGGTACCCAGAACAACCCTTAAGGAATTTCTATGGAAAACATCTAGCAAATCTTCATCCGCTTTTCGGAGCGCCCATGCTTCAGAGACATATTTGACCACTGACATCACTGCAGCTTCTGATATTCTAATCTTGGTTAGCAGACTTATCTTCCTATTCTTCCAGACTTTTTTTAACTGTGAAAAAACACCCTGAGCCTTGGCTATTCTATTTTTAACATCTTCACTGCTCCCACCATCTTTACTAATAATACTACCAAGGTAAGTGAAGCTGCCCACCTGATCAATCTTTTCATTACCCAACGTCACCTTTTCATCTTTACTTATTCCTAGTGACTTAGTCTTCCTAACATTAATTTTCAAACCAATTCTAGCACCCTGAACTCGCAAAAACTCTAAAACTTTATTCATTTTGCTCACACTTTCATCTAGGATGCTTAAATCATAAGCATAGTCTAAGTCCAGGAGGCTTTTTCCTCCCCATTTGATTCCTTGGTCTCCCGTTGCCTTTCCTGTGCTCCTTAAAACAAAGTCCATCAAAATAATCCATATAAAGGGGGATAGAACACAGCCCTGATTAACTCCTGATTTAATACAAAACCAGCTGCTAACCTCATTTCCTACATTAACCGCAGCAGTGTTATTCTCGTACATAGCACTAATCACTTTAATGCATTTGTCTGGTATACCATACAAGGATAAAACCTTTACTAACGTTCTTCTATCAACAGAATCGAACGCTTGCTCGTAATCTATAAAACTGAGGACCAAAGGTGTTTGAAAACTCAGGAACTTCTCAATTATTAGCCTAAGAGTGAAAATTTGGTCGACACCTCTACCTTTTCTAAAACCGCACTGCTCTTCTCTTAAAACTTTGTCTACGGCATCTCTCAGTCTAAAAAGTATCATATTACTAAGTAGTTTACTACCCACAGAGACCAGACTAATGCCTCAATAATTACCACACTCACTTTTATCACCTTTCTTATAAAGTGGCTTAATTAAGATTTTCCTAAAATCGTTAGGTACTTCCCCTTTTTCAAAAATCATATTCATAATCTTCAGTAACTTATTTCTAACCTTAGAGCCACCATATTTAAGAAACTCATTTACCACCCTATCAGTACCTGCAGACTTATTATTCTTTAGCACTTTTAATAGCGCCCCTAATTCCTCCCTACAAAACAAATTTTCTTTCAAATCCAAAGGATCACAAACTTTTTTATTTTCCTATACATTTTTTCCTGCAATTTTATCACAGTTAACCAATTTCTGGAAATGTTCGATCCATCTCGCTATAGGTTTTTCCTTATCGGTAATTGCGACCCCATTCCTATCTTTAACTGGGACAAGTCCGGATTGACTACTCCCTCTCAATTTGTTAACGTGCCAGTAGAATATTTTACTATTATGCCGTCTAGCAGCATCTTCCAGATCCTCGGCAATTTTATCCCTGGCCTCCACTTCACACCTCCTTACTTCATATTTAATGCTTTCTCCACTCTCTTTACATTTATTTTGTTTTCATACGATCTATCACTCAGATAATTCTTGTACAAGTCCTTTCTCCTTTCTATTAAACATAAAGCTTCTTCACTAATATTCTTAGCTGCAGTTCTAGCTTTCTTCCCTAATACACCTTCAGCAACTTCACAAATTATTTTTCTAAAATTATTCCAACCATCTTCCACAATATCAAATTTTAAACTCTCAAGTTTAGTATTCAACTGTTCCTGGAAAGTTTCTCTCAAATTCTCATCCTAGAGTCTACCAACATCATAACTTCCCGGGAGGTAGTTACCCTTCCTATATTTCAGCTTTAAATTAACCCTTGACACTACTAGATGGTGATCTTTACTTTTAACATCAAAAACAGCACTCCTATATACCCTAGTATCTTGCATTGATCCTGCCTGTCTTCGGTTTACTATAGCATAATCAATAAGGTTTGCTGTCTTACCATCACGTGAATACCATGTTAACTTATGAGCCATTTAATGACCAAATACTATATTGTTTACAACTAGATTGTTATACCTACAGAATTGCAAAAGTCTGTATACATTACTGTTTTCTTTTCCTATGCCAAAATTAACAAGGCTAGTATACCATCTATTCCTACTTATGCAAACCTGGGCGTTAAAATCTCCCAGTAATAACATCGTATTTCTACGTGGGACCTTGACTATTTGCTCCTTTATCCGTAAGTAAAATTCATCTGAGTCCCTAGTATCTCTGTCAGTCGGCTCTACAGGGGAGTATACTACTATAACTGATACCCTGAACTTTCTATTCATAAAATGAGCAATTAGTATTCTATTATTAATACCGTCCCAGCCTAAACAAGACTTGGCAGCTTCCTTATTCATCATGAGACATACTCCCTGTCTATATCCCATCATTTCTGCCCGAGTAAATAGATTCTATATCACCTAATTTCATGTTTTCTACCTCTGCGATATGAGTTTCTGAAACTCCTATTAAGTCCAGTTCGAATCATCTGAATTCGTCAGTCAAAATGTCGATACGATAGTGATTTTTTAATGTCGTAACATTCCAAGTTCCAATTTTCATGTTCTTTAAATCATTGAAACTATTTTCGCCTCAGGAAAAACAATGATCCCGGATACCAGTGCAGGACGGGGATCACATATCTTCTCAAGTCTAAACCGAAGTGCTTAAGCCGGCTTAGAACCGGACAGCAAGAAGTCCCTGAGACCTCCATGAATGGAGGCATTGTGCAATCCTGGGCCCATCTTGGTCACAACATGGTTTTCAGCACTTGGCGATGCTCTTCTATCAACAAGAGTCGAAATCCTGCACAGACATTCTCAAGCCTATTACCTCCGACTCATTATATATTCATGCCTACAAATATTATGCTACTACGGGGAGGCAGCCCATAATAGATAAATTAGCTAGGAAGAGGTTTTTAAGCCCAAAGACGGCCATCAAAACATACCAAGCCCAGAAGAATTGTCCATTAGTCAGAATACCGTGCGAATGCTGTGTCATTTACTAGGCTATAATTTCCTCGAGGGGCGCCACTCCTCAAGTGGGAATAGAGTTGACCGCAAGGTCCCCAGTCTTGCAGGTACCCCAAAAAGGTCGAGGCAACCCTTTGCAGAGGCCATTGTCCATAGAACTGGATCTTATATCTCGCCACAGTTGACCTCATATAGAGAATCCTCCCATAATGGTGTTCTGCATTACCACGCAGTTTAACACAGTACTGGGAGAAGGTTTGCAACTCATTAGACTTGTAGACAAACCAGTGGGCCCTGTGGACCGTACATTTGAGGGGCCTTTTTCCTCCTCCGCCTGTATTTATGACCCCGGGCGCGGGTGTCCCTGATTCTATTATGGAACCCCAGGGACAAGGTTCCCCCTTGGTCCGTGCCTCCTATGGAGGTACCCAAACACGCAAACTACTTATAAATATATGTAACTCACTAAATATATAAGTTATATACAGAAATATATAACTCACTGACATATTTAACCTACTAATTATAAATATATATAACTCACTGATTATATAAGTTATATACAGAAAAATATAACTCACTGACATATTTAACCTTCTATTTATAAATAAGTATAACTCCCTGACTATGTCTGTATAAGTTATATACAGATGTATATAACTCAGTGACATATTCAACCTTCTTTTTATAAAAAAAGATAACTCACTGACTAGGCCTATATAAATTATATACAGAAATATATACCTCAGTGAAATATTTAACCTACTACTCATAAATATATATAACTCACTGACTATGCCTATATAAGTTATATACAGAAATATATAACTCACTGACATATTTAACCTACTACTTATAAATATATATAACTCACTGACTAAGCCTATATAAGTTATATACAGAAATATATAACTCAGTGACATATTTAACCTACTACTTATAAATATGTATAACTCACTGACTAGGCCTATATAAGTTATATACAGAAATACGTAACTTACGAATTAAATTACGTAACGAACTTCTATATTCTTATATTTTAATACGTATATTAGGGGGTTTGCCCCCATGTCAATACCTTGCTCTTTAAGCTAAAGTTCGAATTTTGTTCCAATTCTTTAAAAATGACCCCTTAATCACAAAGGCCGTTAATTAGAATAAATAGCTCTTATGAAAGTAATAAGAAATCTTTGGCTTAAAGAGCGAGGTATTTACTAGGGCGTGAACCCAATCATATAGCTAATATTTTCTGTTCGTTTTAAGTTTTGATGTTACTCCTTACTATCAGTTGAAAAAGTTGTTTCTTTATATTTAATTTCTGATTTTTTTTTAAATAATGATGGGAAATCCGGCGCCCCCTCCATAGCAATGTCCCTTCCCCCAGGAAAACTTCCTTCATGAAAAGATCCTCCCATATAACCCCCGACCTACCCCCACCCCCCAATACCAGAAAAAATCCCCCCTGAAAACGTCTGTACACTTCCCAATAATCAATACTATATGTAAATATTGGGTAAAGTTCATAACTTCCAGCCCTCCCCGGGGGCTTCGAGGGATTAAGTCATCCTAAAAGACATAGTTATAACATTTTTGATCATGCTGAACAAAATGACTATCTCAAAATTTTGATCCGGTGACTTTGGGAAAAAAATGAGCGTGGGAGGGGGCCTAGTTGCACTCCATTTTTTTGGTCACTTAAAAAGGGCACTTGAACTTTTAATTTCCATTCCAATGAGCCCTCCCACGATATCCTAGGATCACTGGGTCAATACGATCACCCCTGGAAAAAAAGCAAATAAACACGCACCCGTGATGTTTCTTCTGGCAAAAAATGGAAAATTCCACATTTTTGTAGATAGGAGCTTGAAACCTCTACAGTAGGGTTCTCTTGTACGTTGAATATGATGGTGTGATTTTCGTTAAGGTTCTATAACTTTTAAGGGGTATTTCTCCCTTGTTTCAAAAATCAGCCAAATTTTTTCAGGCGCGTAGCTTTTGATGGGTAGGACTAAACTTGATGAAACTTATATATTTGAAATCAGAATTAAAATATAATTCTTTTGATGTATCTATTTGTATCAAAATACCGTTTTCTAGAGTTTCGGTTACTATTGGACCTGGTCGCTCCTTGCTTACAGTTCGTTACCACGAACTGTTTGAAAATAACGAAAAGATATGATTTTCCTCACGAAAAAGGCTATATCAATAAAAGCGAACAGAAATTAATTTAAAAAGTTTTTTCAACAAAACATATTTTTCGAAGAAAAGTAAAGACCTTCATTAACCCAAAAATAAGCTAAAATATAGTCAAAGAACCTTACAAGCGCAAAATTACCACAACTCACCATCAATAAATAAGTGAAACCCAAAACGAACTGATATTACAATAAATAACTGAGTCAAACTCAAAAACGGACAAAAATTAACATAGGGTTGTAGGGTTGACGACCCCCATGCCAAGAACATAATTTGCACTTCACTGAAAAAAAAAACGATCGTGAAATGTCAGTTTAATATACATATAATGATATTCATTCCTGAAAGTCATAATATTTTTTTATTTATTAAACTAAAAAAAGTGAAATATTTTTTACGTATTTTGTTTTCAGTAAAGTGCAAATTATCCAGGGAGAAGATCTGACCTTTTCTTCATTCAAGTATAAGACGATTAGAGGACACCAAGACTTCCCCTCCCTCCTTTGTCACTCCTTCCCTAGCTAATCTCTCCATCCGAGCCTTAAACCATTCTGAGACTTTAATCATGTATTGCTTTAATGTTAAGGTGAATAAGATAAATGAAACGATTGCCTACTTTAGCCTTAATAGCAGTACTAACTTTAACCACTTTGCATTCCAAAACTGAATGATTCTTATTGCTCCTAAATAAAAAAAAAACAAGTTTTTTTTAACTGAAAGTAAGGAGCGATATTAAAACTTAAAACGAAAAGAAATTATTTCGTATCTGAAAGAGGCTGTCCCTTCCTCAACGCCTCGCTCTTTACGCTAAAGTGTTTTATTGTTTTAAAAAATAGAGCTGTGAGAAATAGTCAAACTTTAGCGTAAAGAGCAAGACATTGAGGAGGGAACAGCCCCTTTAATATACGGAATAATTTCTGTTCGTTTTAAGTTTTAATGTCGCTCCTTACCTTCAGTTAAAAAAACAGTTTTTTTTGTAAATTCTGAATGTTTTGAATTAATGTAGGTTTTGATTTTGGCTCATCGTATAGGAATAATTAAAACGAAATTTACATATTAATTTTACTCTTTTTTGGCTAAATCGCTTTCTCGAAAGGTGTTTAATTTTATTTACGAACGTTTTTATTAGTAATAAATATACGTAGCTTACGAATTAACTTACGTAACGAACTTCTATATTCGTATATTTTTATTTTGTATATTAGGGGGCTTACTCCCTAGTCAATACCTTGCTCTTTATGCTTAAGTTCGAATTTTTTTTCCAATTCGTTAAGAATGACCCCCGCAAAGGACGTTAATTAGAATAAATAGCTCTTATGAAAGTACTACAAAAAAAACTTTAGCGTAAAGAGCGAGGTATTGACTATGGGGCGAAGCCAATAATATGCTTAATAGTTTCTGTTCGGTTTAAGTTTTGATGTTGAAAAGTTTTCAGTTGAAAAGTCTTTCAGTTTTTTTTTTAATTTAATTTCTGATCGTTTTTTTAAATAATGCTGGGAAAACCAACACCCCCTTCATAGCAATGTCCCTTCCTCAATAGAAAGATCCTCCCATGTAACCCCGACTCCCCCTCCCCACTACCAGAAATAATCCCCCTGGAAACGTCTATATACTTCCCTATAAACAATACTATAGGGTATGAAAACATTGCACAAAGTTCATAACTTGCAGCCCTTCCCCCGGGGACTGTGGGGGATTAAGTCCCCCTCAGAGACATACTTATTATATTCTTTGACCATGCTGAGCAAAATGTCTATTTCAACATTTTGATTGGGTGACTTTGGAAAACATGAGTGTGGGAGGGGGCCTAATTGCCCTTCATTTTTTGAGCACTTGAAAAGGGCACTAGAAGTTTTAATTTTCGTTCCAATCAGCCCTGCCGAGATATTCTAGAACCACTAGGTTGATACAATCAGCCCTGGAAAAAAAAAAAAAACAACAAATAAACACGCATCCGTGATCTTTCTTCTTGCAAAAAGTAAAAAATCCCACATTTTTGCAGGTACGAGTTTGAAACCTCTACAGTAGGGTTCTTTGATATGCTCAATCTGATGATGTGATTTTCATTTAGCTTCTATATTTTTTAGGGGCTTTCCCCCTTTTTTTAAATAAAGGCAAATTTTCTCAAGCACGTAACTCTCGATGGGCATATCTAAACTTGATGAAACTTATATATTTGAAATCAGCATAAAAATTTGATTTTTTCGATGTATCTATTGGTATCAAAATTCCGTTTTTAGAGTCACTGTTACTATTGAGCTGGGCCGCTCCTTACTTAGAGTTCGCTACCGCGAACAGTTTAATCATATTCGAAGGAACCCTCTATTCCAGTTAAAACTGGATGGGTCAAGTCTCTTGCGCTGCAATTTAACTCTAGTTCAGTCAAATTTAACTTGTGAATCGCTTTAGGCTTAATGAGTGGGGAGGGGAGGGGCTAAAATCAAGTCTCTTGTACTAAAATTCTGCTCAAGTTTGGCCAGATTTTAATTTTTGATTGTCTTTAGGCTCAAAGAGTCGGCTATGGGCCCGGCTATAATCAAGTTACTTGCACTGTAATTCAGCTCAAGTTCAATCAGATTTTGCTTTTGAATCTCTTTAAGCTTAAAGAATTGGCAAAGAGTTGGGGCTATAATCAAGTCTCTTCCACAAAAATTCGGCTCAAGTTCAGTCAGATTTAACTTCCGAATCTCTTTAGCCTTAAAGAGTTGGCAATGAGCTGGACTATAATCAAGTCTCTTGCAGTGAAATTCGGCTCATGTTCAGTCAGATTTAACTTTTGAATATTTTTATGGTTGCGGCTACAATCAAGTCTCTTGCCCTAAAATTAGGCTCAATTTCAGTCGGATTTAACTCGTGAATTTCTTTAGGCTTAAAGAATCGGCTATGGGAGGGGCTTTAATAAAGTCTCTTGCACTGAAATTTGGCTCAAGTTTTGTCAGATTTTAATTTTTGAATGTCTTTAGGCTCAAAGAGTCGGCTCTGGGCCCGGCTATAATCAAGTCTCTTGCACTGAAATTCGGCTAAAGTTCAATCATATTTTCCTTTAGAGTGTCTTTGGGCTTAAAGAAGTGGCAATGGGCTTGGGCTATGATCAAGTCTCAAGCACAGGGAAATTTGGCTCAAGTTCAGTCAGATTTAAGTTTTGAATCTCTTTATGCTTAAAGAGTTGGCAATGAGTAGGACTTTAATCAAGGTTCTTGCACTGAAACTCGGCTCTAGTTCGATCAGATTAAAGCTGTAAATCCCCTTAGGCTTAAAGAGTCGGCTATAGGAGATATTTAAACCAAGTCTCTTGCGCTGAAATTTGGCTCAAGTTCGGTCAGATTTAACTTTTGAATCTTCTTAAGCTTAAAGAGCCGGCTTTAGGCACGGTTCTAATCAAGTCTCTTTCACTGAAATTCGGCCCAAGTTCAATCAGGTTTAACTTTTGAATCTCTTTTCAAGCAGTTCGTGGTAACGAACTGTAAGTAAGGAGCGACCCGGCTCAATGGTAACCTAAACTCTAAAAGACGGAATTTTGATATCAATAGATACATCAAAAGAATCAGATTTTAATTTTGATTTCAAATATATAAGTTTCATCAAGTTTAATCTTACCTATCAAAAGTTACGTGCCTGACAAAATTTGGCTGATTTTCGAAAAAAGGGGGAAAGACCCCCTAAAAGTTATACAACCCTAATGAAAATCACACCATCATATTCAGCGTATCAGATAACCCTGCTGTATAGGTTTCAAGCTCCTATCTACAAAAATGTGGAATTTTACATTTTTTGCCAGAATAAAGTTAACGGTTGCTTGTTTATTTTTTTTTATATTATTTTCTTTTTTTTTCTTTTCCCCAGGGGTGATCGTATCGACCCAGTGGTCCTAGAATATCGTGGGAGGGCTCATTGGAACTGAAATTAAAAGTTCTAGTGCCCTTTTTAAGTGACCAAAAAAATGGAGGGCAACTAGGCCCCCTCCCACGCTCTTTTTTTTCCAAAAGTCACCCGATCAAAATTTTGAGATAGCCATTTTGTTCAGCATGGTTGAAAATATTATAAATATGTCATTTAGGATGACTTAATCCCTCGAAGCCCCCAGGGGGAGGGATGAAAGTTAAGAACTTTACCCAATGTTAACATATAGTATTGGTTATTGGGACCCGGCTCAATGGTAACCGAAACTCTAGAAAACCGGAATTTTGATACCAATAGATACATTAAAAGAATTGGATTTTAATGCTGATTTCAAATATATCAGTTTCATCAAATTTAAATATACCTATCAAAAGTCACGAGCCTGAGAATATTTGCCTTATTTTGGAAAAAAGGGGGAAAGACCCCCTGAAAATTATAGAACCTTAATGAAAATCACACCATCATATTCCGCGTATCAGAGAACCATACTTCAGAGGTTTCAAGCTCCTATCTACAAAAATGTGGAATTTTGCATTTTTTGCCAGAAGAAAGATCATGGGTGCGTGTTTATTTTTTTTTTTTTCCAGGGGTGATCGTATCGACCCAGTGGTCTTAGACTATCGTGGGAGGACTCATTGGAATTGATATTAAAAGTTCTAGTGCCCTTTTTAAGTGACAAAAAAAAAATGGAGGGCAACTAGGACCCCTCCCACGCTCCTTTTTTCCCAAAGTCACCAGATCAAAATTTTGAGATAGCCGTTTTGTTCAGCATATTCGAAAATATTATAAGTATGTCTTTTAGGATGACTTAATCCCCCGAAGTTCCCGGGAGGAGGGCTAAAAGTTATGAACTTTACCCAATGCTAACATATAGTATTGGTTATTGGGAAGTATACAGTACAGACGTTTTCAGGGGAATTTTTTTCTGGTTGTGGGGGAGGGTGAGTTGGAGGTTATGTGGAAGGATCTTTACATGAAGGAAGTTTTCATGGGGGAAGGGAAATTGTTATGAAGGGGACACCGGACTTCCCAGCATTATTTAAAAAAAGATCAGAAATTAAATACAAAAAAACAAGTTCTTCAACAGCAACAGCAGCAACATCAAATTTTTAAACGAACAAAAAATATTACATATATGATTGGGTTCACCCCTAGTCAATATCTCACTCTTTAAGCTAGAGATTTTTTAGTACTTTCATAAGAGCTATTTATTCTAATTAACGGCCTTTGTGATTAAGCTGTGATTTTTAAAGAATTGGAACGAAATTCGAACTTTCGCTTAAAGAGCAAGGTATTGACTAGGGGGCGAACCCCCTAATATACATGTTAAAAATATATGAATATAGAAGTTCGCTACGTAAGTTAATTCGTAAGTTACGTATATTTATTACTAATAAAAACGTTCGTAAATAAAATGAAACAAGTTTCTAGAAAGCCATTTAACCCAATAAAAGTAAATTAACATGAAAATTTTGTTTTAATTATTTATGTACTGTGAGCCAAAATCAAAAGCTTAATTAATTAAAAAACGTTCAAAAATTAAATAAAAAAAAACAAGTTTTTTTTAACTGTAAGTAAGGAGCGACATTAAAACTCAAAACGAAGAAAAATTATTCTATATATTAAAGAGGCTGTTTCTTCGTCAACGCCTTGCTCTTTACGCTAGAGTTTGACTTTCTCACAACTCTATTTTTTTTAAACAATAAAAAACTTTAGCGTAAAGAGCAAGGCGTTGAGGAGGGGACAGTCCCTTTCATATACCGAATAATTTCTGTTCGTTTTAAGTTTTAATGTCGCTCCTTACTTTCAGTTAAAAAAACTTGTTTTTTTTATTTAATGGCTTAAAGAATCGGCTACGGGCGGGGCTATAATCAAGTCTCTTGCACTGAGAGTCCGCTCAACTTTGGCCAGATTTTAATTTTTTATTGTCGTTAGGCTCAAAGAGGCTATGGGCCCGGCTAAAATCAAGTCTTTTGCACTGAAATTCGGCTCAAGTTCCGTCATTTTAACTTTTGAATCTATTTAGGCTCAAAGAGTCGGCCATGGGCGCGGCTATAATCAAGTCTCTTGCACTGAAATTCGACTCAAGTTCGGTCAGATTTAACTTTTGAATTGCTTTAGGCTTAATGAGTTGACAATACGTGGGGCTATAATCAAGGCTCTTGCGCTGAAATTCGGCTCCAGTTCGTTCAAATTTAAATTTTGAATCGCATTAGGCTTAATGAGTTGGCAATGAGCGGGGCTATAATCAAGTCTCTTGCACTAAAATTCGGTTCCATTTCTGTCAAATTTAACTTTTGAATCTCTTTTGGCTTAAAGAGTTGGCAATCGGTGGGGTTCAAGTTGGCTCAAGTTTGGTCAGATTTAACTTTTGAATAAATTTAGGCTCAAAGAATTTTTGGGTGGGACTTTAATCATGGCTCTTGTAATAAAGTTTAACCCAAGTTCGGCCGAATTTAACTTTTGAATCTGATTATCCTTAAGGAGTCGGCTATGGGTGGGGCTTTAATCAAGTCTCTTGTGCTTAAATTTTGCTCAAGTTCTGTCAGATTTTAATTTTTGATAGTGTTTAGGCTCAAAGAGTCGGCTATGGGCAGGGCTATAATCAAGTCACTTGCACTGTAATTCGGCTAAAGCTCAATCAGATTTTGCTTTTGAATCTCTTTGGGCTTAAAGAATTGGTAATTGGCTGGGGCTATAATCAAAGCTCTTGCACTGAAATTCGGCTCTGTTTCGGTCAGATTTAACTTTTGAATCTCTTTAGGCTTAAAATGTTGGCGACGGGAGATGCTATAATCAAGTCTCTTGCGCTGAAATTCGGCCCAAGTTTGGTCAGATTTAACTTTTGAATCTTTTTAGGCTTAAAGAGTCGGTTATGGGTCGGGCTACAATCAAGTCTCTTTCACTGTAATTTCGCGCAATCTCGATAAGACTATAGTCGATAGTGCCCTTAAGTTTAAAGAGTCGGATATGGGCGCAGCTATAACCATGTTTCTTGTGCTGAAGTTTGGCCCAAGTTTGGCCAGATTTGAATTTTTGAATGTCTTTAGGCTCAAAGAGTCAGCTAAGGGCAACGGACTAAGGACTAACGGGCTAAAGGCTAAGGGACTATAATCAAGTCTCTTGCGCTGAAATTCGGCTCAAGTTCAATCAGATTTAGCTTTAGAGTTTCTTTGGGCTTAAAAAGTTGGCAATGGGCTGGGGCTATGATCAAGTCTTTTGTAGGGAAATTTAGCTCAAGTTCAGTCAGATTTAACTTTTGAATCTCTTTAGGCTTAAAGAGTTGGCTATGAGCGGGCCTATAATCAAGGTTCTTGCACTGAAATTTGGCTCTATTTCGGTCAGATTTAACTTTTGAATCTCTTTAGGCTTAAAGAGTTGGCGACGGGAGATGCTATGATCAAGTCTCTTGCGCAGAAATTTGACCCAAGTTCAGTCAGATTTAACTTTTAGATCCGTTTTACTTTTCAGAGTAGGCATTGGGCGGGGCTATAACTAAGTCTATTGCGCTGAAATTTGGCTCAAGTTTTGCCAGATTTTAAGTTTTGAATGGCTTTAGGCTTAAAGAGTCGGCTATGGGCCCTGCTATGATAAATTCTTTTGCCCTATAATTTGGCTCAAGTTCAGTCATTTTAACTTTTGAATCTATTTAGGCTCAAAGAGTCGGCCATGAGCGCGGCTATAATCAAGTCTCTTGCACTGAAATTCGACTCAAGTTCGGTCCGATTTAACTTTTGAATCTCTTTAGGCTTAATGAGTTAACAATAGGCGCGGGGCTATAATCAAGTCTCTTGCACTGAAATTCGGCTCAAGTTCGTCCAAACTTAAATTTTGAATCTCTTTAGGCTTTAAAAATAAGCAAGGAGCAGGGCTATAATCAAGTCTCTTGCACTGAAATTTTGCTCAAGTTCGGTCAGATGTAACTTTTAAATAACTTTAGGCTCAAAGAGTTTTTGGGCGGGACTTTAATCAAGTCTTTAGCACTGTAATTCGACTTACGTTTGGTCAGATTTTACTTTTGAATCTATTTAGGCTTAATGAGTTGGCAATGGATGGGGCTATAATCAAGTCTCTTGCACTAAAATTCGGCTCCATTTCGGTCAAATTTAACTTTTGAATATCTTTAGGCTTAAAGAGTTGGCAATGGGCGGGGCTATAATCAAGTCTCTTGTACTGAAATTTGGCTAGAGTTCGGTCAGATTTAACTTTTTAATCTCTTTAGGCTTAAAGAGTCGGCAATGGGTGCGGCTATAATCAAGTCTCTTGCACTGAAATTTGGCTCAAGTTTGGTCAGATTTAACTTTTAAATAACTTTAGGCTCAAAGAGTTTTTGGGCGGGACTTCATTCAAGTCTTTCGCACTGAAATTCGAATACGTTCGGTCAGATTCAACTTTTGAATCTCTTTAGGCTTAAAGAGTTGGCAATGAATGGGGCTATAATCAAGTCTATTGCACTAAAATTTTGCTCAAGTTCTGTCAAATTAAAATTGTGAATCTCCTTTGGCTTAAAGAGTGGCAATCGGCGGGGTTCAAGTTGGCTCAAGTTTGGTCAGATTTAACTTTTGAATAAATTTAGGCTCAAAGAGTTTTTGGGCGGGACTATAATCAAGTCTCTTGCACTGAAACTTGGCTTACGTTCGGCTCAAGTTTCGAATCTCTTTAGGCTTTAAGAGTCGGCTATGGGCGGGGCTATAAATAAGTCTCTTGCGCTGAAATTCGGCTCAAGTTTAACCAGATTTTACATTTTAATCTCTTTAGGCTTAAAGAATTGGCAATGGGCTGCTGCTATAATCAAGTCTCTTGCACTGAAATTCGGCGCGAATTTGCTCAGATTATACTTGTGAATTCCTTTAGGCTGAAAGAGTCTGCTATGGGTGAGGTTTTGATCAAGTCTTTTGTGCTGAAATTTGGCTCAAATTCAATCAGATTTTAGTTTTGAATCTCTTTAGGTTTAAAGAGTCGGCTATTGGCGGGGCTATAACCAAGTCTCTTGCACTGAAATTCGGCTAGACTTCGGTCAGATTTAACTTTTGAATCTCTTTACGCTTTAATGGTAGGCAATGGGTGGAGCTATAATCAAGTCTCCTGCCCTGAAATTTAGCTCCATTTCGGTCAGATTTAACTTTTGAGTCTCCTTAGGCTTAAAGAGTTAGCAATGGAGGGAGCTGTAATCAAGTCTCTTTCACTGAAATACGGCTCAAGTTTGGTCGCATTTTACTTTTGAATCTCTCTTTAAAGAATCTTGAATCTCTTTATTTGGTTACAGATAAGAAGTTAATGCCATACCTATGGTTCCTTGAAAAAATATATGATATTTTTATAACATTACTAACTACTAAACGTTCTACTTATTGCACTGGAACTGCATACCGCGTTATTTTCTGCTCTCGTGGCTGGCTTCACTCTTGGAGCTATGGCCTGATAGCCCATGCTCTGGCCTCAACTCGTTTCACTCCTTGTAAAGACAGCCGTTCAGAAGCTATTCTCTAACTTATGAGCATGAGAAACGTCACGACTCCCCTACTTTTACTTCTTAGAGGCTCAAACAAATAAAGTATTCATCATCAATCCATCATCATCATCAGCAAATGAATAAAAGTATTACTCTGAACTTTTTTCATTTATGACTCTCAGTTTTTCCTTCCCCAGCCTTAGAAACATTTTATCAATTCCCCAAACACACCACTTTTCCTAGTGATACGTATGTTCTCAGTAACTATTTATGAAGCTAATTTTATTATTATGTTTTTCTCCAATGGGGAAAACTATGTTCCGTGTGCGATTATTTCTTTTGTTAATTATCTTAAGTGGTAGGCCTACAGGCAGGTCATTTTTCATAGTTACAAGATGGTAGCCAATTATTATGGTAGTTAGACCTTGAAACATAAATCTTTTAAAATTAATTGACTGTTCCTTTTTTGTGTGAGCTTCCTAACTTCAAAAAAAAAAGAGAATGTCGTCTACAAATGGAGTTGGGGAGCGGTCACAAGAAAGGATTTAAGGATAATTGGAACTTTACGGTAAGGAGTAAAAAGCAAAATCTTTAAAATAGAGGTGAGAGGGTGTAGGAAGAGCTGGTGTTGCTGGATTCAACTCAGGTTACTTGTCGCTACAACAGTCATGATTAGTGGAAGTAGCAGCCCATATACATTATGCATTCTTTGACCTTTCAGGAGGTTCTTTGACCCTTTAAAGGTCAGGCCTTTGATATCTTCAATGAGATCTTACTTTTTCATTATTTGTGACTAATAGCGAACATTAAAAAGCAAATATATCCTTTGTGTCATATCCTTTGCGTCAAATATCCTTGTGTCTCCATTATTGCCTGTTTGTCTCATATCCTTAAGAATTACTTTCAATGATAATAACAATTACAGATCCTGTTGAATTGTTTGTTTATGGCTAACAATACAGCTTGTCTGTTGCTCTTCCCAAACTAACTGATCTTTGAGATACAGATAAGCAATAATCAGCTTTATCAGAAGCAACGATATAGCATTGCCTATAGTAAAGGCCACAAGGCTTAATACTTCGTTATTTATTTGTGTTTGTTTTTTTCCCAGTGACACTTCATATGGAATACAGGGTCATACAAACGTCAGAGGGGGCTCATTCGATTGGAGGTCGGAAGTTATAGAGCCCTTTGAAAAAGTCAAAAGTGATCCGAGAGCAAGTAGCACTCCCAGCCTCTTTTCCCAAAAAATAGTTGAAAGATCAGATAACATAAACTACGGGGTCAACACAATCGTAAAGAGCCTGAGGGCAAGTGTCGTAAATCATGCCCCCAAAAGAATCCATGGTGTTCATGGAAGAGATGGTCGTATAAACTTTCAAACTCACAGGAAGACTCACACTGAATCTTGGTTGCTTTGGTGTTCTCATTGAAGTAATTCTAATAGCTTCTTTTCCCTACGTGGATTAGTTGCGCCAATTGTATTTTGTTGGTGGTGGTTTTATTTTTTTTTAGTTTTTTTTATCTTGTTTTTTTTTGTGTTTGTCTTGTGCTGAAGACGCCTTGTTTTGATACAGGCGATATATCCGCGTTGTTTTATATTTTTTCGTCTTTTCTCTCCACTGGCCGCAGTCTCAATTGTGTGTTTTTTTCATTGAGTTTTTCCCCTCTGTTGGTTTTTTGACACACAATCACTCACTCACAATCAATCCCTCTCTAAAACTTACACTGACTCACACTCGCACTCACTCACACTCACTTGCTTACTCACATTCGGACTCACTCGCTAAAACTCACTCACCCACAGTTACTCACTCTCATTCACTCACTCACTCACTTACTCACACTCCAACTCAGACTCACACCCACTTGGAAGGGATGATCATATAAACTTGGGAGGGGGCTCATCATAGGCAGCGCGCTAGTGCTGCCTAAGTAAAGAACGATGTGGGCACAATGTATTTTTTTTCTTCTTCAGTCAGGCACTTCGTATAGAAGGAGTGGTCGTAGAAACTTCGAAAAGGGCATATTCGATTGGAAATTGAAGTGGCTAGTGCCCTTTTTAATAGTCGAAAGTGATTGGAGAGCAACTAGCCCCCCCCCCACGCCCCTCCTTCCCCCAAACACATCCAATCAAAATTTTCGAGATAGCCATTTTTCTCAGCGTAGTTGATTTTCAGATAGAAAATATGCTTTTGAGGAGGACACTCCCCCAAAACCCTCGGGGCAAGGGTTTTAAGTTATGCCCTAAGGGCATATAAGAACGATGTTGGCACAATGTACAATGAATTTTATTTTTCCTTTGGAGCAGGGCACTTCATATGGAAAGGGTTGTCGTAGAAACTTCAAAAAGGACGAATTCGATTGGAAACTGAGAATTCTAGTGCCCTTTTTAATGGTGTAAAGTTATTGGAGCCAAACACATCCAATCAAAATTTTAAGATAGCCATTTTGTTCAGCGTAGTTGACTTCCAGATAGAAAATATGTTTTTCAGGAGGACACTCCCCCAAAACCCTCAGGGCAAGGGTTTTAAGTTATGCCCTGGGGCACAATGTATTATTTATTTTTTCTTTTCCATACCTGGGTACTTAGTATCGAAAGAGTTGTCGTAGAAACTTCGAAAAGGGCTCATTCGATTGGAAATTTGAAGGGCTAGTGCCCCTCTTAATAGTCTAAAGTTATTACCGCAACTAACCCCCCCCCAACCATTCCCCCTAACACATCCAAAAAAAAATTTTGAGATAGCCATTTTGTTCAGCGTAGCTGATTTCCAGATAGAAAATATCTTTTTGAGGAGGACACTCCTCCACAACCCTCGGGGCAGGGGTTTATAGTTATAACCTGGGGGCATAAAAGGTTTTTATAGAAGGCGTTGTAGTAGAAACTTCAAAAAAGGCTCATTCGATTGGAAATTCAAAGGGCTATTGCCCTTTTTGATAGGTGAAAGTGATTGGAGGGCAACTAGCCCCCCCCCCCCTAAGCCCATCATTCCCCCGAACACATCCAATCAAAATTTTGAGGTAGCCATTTTGTTCAGCGCAGTTGATTTCCAGATAGAAAATATCTTTTTGAGGAGGACAATCCCCTAAAACCCTCGGGACAAGGGTTTTGAGTTTTGCCCTGGGGGCATATACGGTTTTTATAGCAGGCGTTTTCATAAAAAATTTAAGAGAGGATCATTCGATTGGAAATTCAAAGGGCTAGTGCCCCTCTTCATAGTCGAAAGTGATTGGAGGGCAACTATCCCCCCCCCCCCCCACGCCTATCATTCCCCCAAACACTTCCAATCAAAATTTTGAGACAGCCATTTTGTTCAACGTAGTTGATTACCAGATAGAAAATATGTTTTTGAGGAGGACACTCCCCCACAACCCTCGGGGCAAGGGTAGTAAATTATGCCCTGGGGGCATATAAGGTTTTTCTAGAAGGCGTTGTCGTAGAAACTTCAAAAAAGGCTCCTTCGATTGGAAATTAAAAGGGCTATTGCCCCTTTTAATAATCAAAAGTGATTGGAGGGCAACAAACCCCCCTCTCACGCCCAACTTTTCCCTAAACACATCCAATAAAAATTTTGAGATAGGCATAATAGTCAACATAGTTTTAAGTTCTGTAAATTAGGTCTTCGAGGATGACAACCCCCTCACAGCCCTCCGGACAAGGGTTGTAATTTATGCCCTGGGGGCATATAAACTTTTTATAGAACGCGTTGTCGTAGAAACTTCAAAAAGGGCTTATTCGATTAGAAATTAAAATTGCTAGTGCCCTTTTTAATAGTCGGAAGTAATTGGAAGGCAACTAACACCCCTTCCACACCCATAATCTCCCCAAACACATCCAATCACAATTTTGCGATAGCCATTTTGTTCCACGCAGTTAAAGTTCAGGAAATTATACTTTGAGCAGGACACTCCCCCCACAGTCTTCTGGGGAAGGGTTATATGTTATCCCCTGGGAGCATATAAGTTTTTATTGAAATCTTTGTCTTAGACACTTGAAAAGGGGCTCATTCGATTTGAAATTCAAAGGTCTAACGCCCTTTTTAATAGTCGAAAGTGATTTGAGGGCAACTAACCCCCCTCTCAGGCCTACCTTTTCCCCAAACACATCGAATCAAAATTTTTAGATAGCCATTTTATTCAACGCAGTTGAAAGTTTTGGAAATTAGGTCTTTAAGGATGATAGCCCATCCACCCACAACCCTCAGGGCAAGGTTTGTAAGTTATGCCCTGGGAGCTTGTAAGGTTTTTATAGAAAGCGATGTTGTAAAAACATCAAAAAGGCTCATTCAATTGAAAATTGTTAGGGCTAGTGCCCTTTTAATAGTCGAAAGTGATTGAAGGGCAAATAACCCCCCTCTCACGCTCACCATTTCCTCAAACACATCCAATCAAAATTTTGTGATTTCCATTTTGTTCAACGTAGTCAAAAGTTCTGGAAATTAGGTCTTTTAGGATGATAACCCTATCAGAGCCCTCACTGCAAGGGTTGTAAGTTATGCCCTGGGGACACATAAAGTTTATATTGAAAGTTGTTGTAGAAATTTCAGAAGGGGCTCATTTGATTGGAATTTGAAATTGCCCTTTTTAATTGTTGAAAGTGAATGGAGAGTAATTAACCCCCCTCTCATGCCCACCATTTTCCCAAACATGTTCAATCAAACTTCAGAGATAGCCATTTTGTTCAACCTAGTTGAAAGTTCAGGAAATTATGTATTTAGGGATGACAAACTCCCCTTAGTCTCCAGGCCAAAGGTTGTAAGTTATACCCTGGGAGCATATAAGGTTTAATATAGATAGAGTTGTTGTAAAAACTTCAAAAGGGACTCATTCAATTGGAAATTAAGAGGGCTTGTGCCCTTTTTAATAGTAGAAAGTGATTCAACGGTAACTAACCCCCCTCTCACGCTCACCATTTCCCCAAACACATCCAATCAAAATTTTGAGATTTCCATTTTATTCAACGTAGTCAAAACTTCTGGACATAAGGTCTTTTAGGATGATAACCCCATCAGAGCCCTCACTGCAAGGGTTGTAAGTTATGCCCAGGGGACATATAAGGTTTATATAGAAAGTTGTTGTAGAAATTTCAAAAGCGGCTCATTTGATTTGAAATTGAAATTGCCCTTTTTAATGGTCGAAACTGACTGGACAGTAATTAACCCCACTCTCACGCCCACCATTTTCCCAAACATGTTCAATCAAACCTTAGAGATAGCAATTTTGTTCAACGTAGTTGAAAGTTCTGGAAATTGTACATTTAAGGATGACAAACCCCCGAGTCCCCAGGACAATGGCTGTAAGTTAGGCCCTGGCGGCATATATCGTTTTTAATAATATTTGTCGTACAAACCTCAAAAGGGGCTTATTCAATTGGAAATTGAGAGGGCTAGTGCCCTTTTTAATACTTGACAGTGATTGGAGGGTAACTAACCCCCCTCTCACGCTCACCATTCCCCCAAACATATTCAATCAAAATTTTCAGATAGCCATTTTGTTCAACGTAATAGAAAGTTCTGGAATTTAGGTCTTTGAGGATGAAACCTCCCCCCCAGGCCTAAGGGCGAGGGTTGTAATTTATCCCTTAGGGGTATATAAGGTTTTTATTGAACGCGTTGTCGTAGAAACTTCAGAAGGGCTCATTTGATTGGATATTGAAAGGGCTAGTGCCTTTTTTAATAGTTGAAAATGATTTGAGAAAGACTAACGCCCTTCTCACACCCACCATTTTCAAAGACACATCAAATCTCGTCCAAACTTTTACCAAGGACATTAAATCTCGTCCAGACTTTTACCAAGGACATTAAATCTCCTTCCTTGGCTTTTACCAAGAACATTAAATCTCGCACAGACTTTTACCAAGGAAATTAAATCTCGTCCAGGCTTTTACCAAGGATATTAAATCTCGTCCATGCTTTTACCAAGGACATTAAATCTCGTCCAGGCTTTTACCAAGGACACTAAATCTCGTCCAGGCTTTTACCAAGGACATTAAATCTCGTCCAGGCTTTTACCAAGGACATAAAATCGCGTCCAGGCTTTTTACCGAGGACATTAAATCTCGTCCAGGTTTATACCAAGGACATTAACTCTCGTCCAGGCTTACACCAAGGACATTAAATCTCGTCCAGGCTTTTACCAAGGACATTAAATCTCGTCCAGACTTTTACCAAGGATATTAAATCTCGTCCAGACTTTTACAAAGGACATTAAATCTCGTCCTTCCTTCTAAACTAACTACAACAGCAACATTTAACCCTATATTATTAGTATTTTCGAGGGTTTTTTGGTAGCCTTGATGGAGCATTTTCCTTCTAAACTATCTACAATAGCAACATTTTACCCTATACTGTTAGTATTTTCAAGGGTTTTGGTAGCCTTGATGGAGCATTCTCCTTCTAAACTAGTTACATAAGCAACATTTTAACCTATATTATTAGTATTTTCAAGAGTTTTTTCTGCCGTTGATGGAGCATTCTCCTTCTAAACTAGCTACAATAGCAAGATTTTACCCTATATTATTAGTATTTTCAAGGGTTTTTTGTAGCCTTGATGGAGTATTTTTCCTTCTAAACTAGCTACAGTAGCAACATTTAACCCTATATTATTAGTATTTTCAAGGGTTTTGTAGTAGCCTTGATGGAGCGTTTTCCTTCTAAACTAGCTACAATAGCAACATTCTACCCCATACTATTAGTATTTTAAAAGCTTTTGAAAGCTTTGATGGAGCATTGTCATTCTAAACTAGCTCCAATAGCAACATTTTACCCTATATTATTAGTATTTTCAAGGGTTTTGGAGCATTCTCCTTCTAAAATTGCTACAATAGCAACATTTTACCCTATATTAGTAGTATTTTCAAACGTTTTGGTAACTTTGACTTTTTTTTTATGAAGTTGGGTTTTAGTTTTCAGAAATGAGAAACTCCACGTTTAAAACATATCTGGTTTTATTAAGAATATTTGATTTTTTAATAAATTTGGGTTTTAGTTTTCAGAAATAAGAACAACCATGTTTAAAATACATCAGATTTTATTAATAATATTTGATTCTTTTTAATAAAGTTGGATTTTAATTACCTGAAATACGAACATCCCGTTTAAAATACATCTGATTTTATTAATAATATTTGATTTTTTTTAATAGAGTTTTAGTTTTTGTAAATATGAACAACCACGTTTAAAATACATGTGATTTTATTAATCTCTTCTGAATTTTCTCATTGAAAAGAAATAAGTTACAGATCAATTCTTAATTTTCTTAAACACATAA
Organism: Artemia sp. Qi Xiang Cuo; assembly: GCF_049724085.1. Lineage (NCBI taxonomy): Eukaryota > Metazoa > Arthropoda > Branchiopoda > Anostraca > Artemiidae > Artemia > Artemia sp. Qi Xiang Cuo. The sequence goes on from NC_142810.1 coordinate 60,775,071, forward strand.
AAAATTTAAAGTTCTATTCCGAATTTTTCTATAAAAGATACAAAAAAGTTATACTTTGATTGTGAATATTCTCCTTGAAGATAAAAAGTTCAACTTTAATTCTAAGTTTTCTCAACGAAGTGAAGAAAAGTTCAAGTTCTCTTCTGAATTTTCTCAACAAAAAGAAATAAGTTACAGATCAATTATTTTTTACAAAGAAAATAAAAATTTTCCATTCCAGTTCTGATTTTTCTCGAAGAGGTGAAAAAAATTTAAAGTTATGTTCTAAATTTTTTATTAAAGATAGAAAAGTTATACTATGATTGTGAATATTCACCATGAAGATAAAGAGTTCCATTTTGATGTTGAACTTCCTCAAAGAAGTTAAAAAGGTTCAAGTTTTCTCGTGAAGGTAAAAAGTTTAACTTTAATTCTGAGCATTCTCAATAAAGTGAAGAAAAAATCAAGTTCTATTCTGAATTTTCTCAAAGAAAAAAATAAGTTACACATCAATTTTAGTTTTTTTAGAGAAAATAAAAAAGGTTCCACTCCAGTTCTGATTTTTCTTAAGGAGGTGATACAAATTTAAAGTTCTCTCCTAAATTCTCGTAAAAGATAGAAAAAAGTTATACTTTGATTGTGAATATTCACCATGAAGATAAAGAGTTCCACTTTAATTCCGAATTTTCTCAATGAAGTAAAGAAAAGTCCAAGTTCTCTTCAGAATTTTCTCAATGAAACAGAAATTAGTTGCAGATCAATTCTAATTTTTTTCAACAAAATAAAAAGGTTCCAGTTCAGTTCTGATTTGTCACAAAGAGATGAAAACTTTTAAAGTTCTGTTCTAAATTTTTCCGTAGAAGATATAGAAAGTTATACCATAGTTGTGAATATTTTCCATGAACATAAAAAGTTCCACTTTAATTCTAAATGTTTTCAACGAAGTGAAGAAAAGTTTAGGTTCTCTTCTGAATTTTCTCAATGAAAAGAAATTACTTACAGATCAATTATAATTTTTTCAGAGAAAATAAAAAGGTTCCACTTCAGTTCTGATTTTTCTCAAAGAAATGAAAAAATTTAAAGTTCTGTTCTAAATTTTTCCGTAGAAGATAGTTCTAAAACATTGGCCCGGATATGGTACTATTGAATGCCAAAAAAAGAAGCATTGTATTGAATAAAAATATTGCTGCAGGCAGTGCAACCTTGGAGATCTCTAGAAAGCTCATGTTGGAATTCTACTACAATGTGGTTAGGGTACAGTGGCCGGAGAAGTGACAAGTAGAGGTCTGCTACGGAGACACAGATTCTCTACTGTTAAAAGTTAAAGCTCAAAATTTAGTTGACTATTTAACACATGGCGAGATCATCAGCTCGAGGATTAACATTACCTACCAAAGAGGGAAGGTCTACCCAGAGCTATTGATACTTTGGCTACAAAATTAACTTTTATTTTTAAAATCAAAAACTGGAAGTGACATGATTTCCCGTGGTAGGCGTGTTAGTCCTAAGGTGTACTTTATACTTACACACAACGAGGAAATAAAAAATGTTGCAAAGGAGTACCCAGGCGCTATGTGCATAAGAATTTTGACATGGACGTTTATAGGAATTGTATTGTTGAAAATACAATTCCACGCGCGAAATTGTTGGCAATTCGTTCGTTAAACTACAGGAACTTCATTGTAAATACTGAAAAATTGCCATGAGTACCATTTCCGACAAGGTCTATGTTTGTCAAGACGGTGTGACTACCCTCCCCCTGGGGCACTATTTAACTTCCGACCGAGCCGAATGTGTTAGTCATAGGGAAAATCTCGGTTTGAGTAAAGTTCAATAAAATAAATTTCCCAAAACCTTGGGGGGGGGGTCTTGCAGCCCGGGGGGGCCTTCGGCCTCCCGGCCGGCCGCCAGCAAGGGTGGGGGGAGCCGCCGCCAATAGTATCTTTTTTTTTTACTTAGAGCAGATTTTTTTTGTAAATATAAATACTGTTATGTTCAAATTAAAAATGGTGTAAAAAAAGTGATATTATTCTAAGTGTATTTTTCATTAAATGTGGTATTTTTTTTAAATAAAAAAAGTATATTTATTAAAGTACTTTTTTTTCTAGTGCATTTTTAAAATAAATGTTTGTGTGTGTGCGTGTGTGTGTGTGTGTGTGTGTGTGTGTGTGTGTGTGTGCGTGTGTGTGTGTGTGTGTGTGTGTGTGTGTGTGTGTGTGTGTGTGTGTGTGTTGTGTGTGTGTGTTTGTGTGTGTGTGTGTGTGCGTGCGTGCGTGCGTGTGTGTGTGTGTGTGTGTGTGTGTGTGTGTGTGTGTGTGTGTGTGTGTGTGTGTGTGTGTGTGTGTGTGTGTGTATGTGTGTATGTGTGTGTGTGTGTGTGTGTGTGTGTGTGTGTGTGTGTGTGTGTGTGTGTGTGTGTGTGTGTATCTATATGTGTGTGTGTTTATGTCTGTGTGTGTGTGTGTGTTTGTGTCTGTTTGTGTGTGTTTGATAGTGAGTTTGAGTCACGTACTGATTGTGTGTGTGAGTGGTTGTTTGTGTGGGGGTGTGTGTGGGTGTGTGGGTGTGTGTATGGGTTTGTTTGTGTGTGTTTTGGTGTTTGTTGTGTTTTTGTTTTTTTTTTTGGATTGTTTTGGTTATTTTTTTGTGTTTTGTGTGTTGTATTTTGTTAGGTTGTTTTTGTTTGTGTGTTTGTTTTGGTGTTTGTGTGTTTGTATGTGTGTGTGTGTATGTGTATGTTTGTGTGTGTGTGTATGTATGTGTATGTGTTTGTTTGTGTTTGTGTGTTTGTATGTGTGTGTGTGTGTGTCTGTGTGTGTTTGTGTGTGTTTGTTTGTGTGTGTATGCTATTAAAAAAATTTGTAATTTATTATGCACATGTTTTATAAATAATGCTATAAGCAAATTTTTTTATTTATTACGCATTTGTTTGATAAATAATAATACGAATACAAATCCAATTAAGAAAAAAACATTTGTTTGATAAATAATGTGAATACAAAATCCAACTAAGAAAAAAAATTAATAGTGTGCTATAATTGTGATAAAACTTTCCTCAAAGAAAAAAAGCTCAATCCATTCATTTTAGTTTCAGGGGGAAGCTACAAAAACAACTGCTTTCCCTGGCCCAGGACTTCAGAATATCATGGGTAATTGTAAACTCTCGTCGGAACAATCGAATGATGTTAGTGAAGGTGCGTCATTTAGTATCCCCTGGATTTCCAGTTTACAACGGAAGAAATGAATAGTCTTATGGAAATTGTTGGATCTGATGTTTCAGGGGACATTTTTGACGATGACTTTATTATTAGTGAATTAGGTCCTGTGCAAATAGGTGCAGGACATGAAAATAGTATCACGTCCCCCGAACTACGTGAATTTTATTTGTTAGAATCTGCTCTAGGTCACTTGCAATCACATAGGGTAGATTTTAATCCTCCCGAGGAAAACTTGGTTGACGGGAGTGTCATTTTAACAGACCTTGTAAATGTTCTTCATACCTACAGCGCCCTAATTCCAGCACTTATTGAGATTCAGACTCAGAATTGGGGGGCCAGGGGGGGATTAAGGCATCAGTAAATCAAAAAGTTTATTTACAAAAGGGGGCATCAGGGGACATTTTTTATTGTCATTTTTCAACTGGCAACCAAACTTTTTACCCTGGTCTAAATGAATTTGAGTGTAACTTTTTCAATTGGGTCAATAAATTAATATCAACTTTGGACACGTTCAACGAGAGGGGGAGAGGGTCCACAATTTTTGACATTGAACATATGGATCTGAATCTCAATAGATTAAAAAAAAAACTTTATTTTAAGGGGAGGGCGGGGTAACAAAATTAAATGCCACCCCGATTTGTCGGCTACAGGGGGGGTCAGGTTTCAATTTTGAAACGGGACTGCAATGCTTTAAATATGCATTTTTAGCAGTAGCTCATAAAACATTGAAAAAGGATTCATCAATAAAAAATCTCGACAGACTTGCACGTAATGGTGGAGACAATTTCCCTAAAGTAAATTTTGATTGCTTAGAGGGAAAATATCCGGTGTCCTTAAAAGAAATGACCATATTTGAAAAAGCAAACGAAAATCTTTGGCTGGGGGTGGTTGTTCTCCAGTACGACACAAAATTTGTAAATGGGGGAAAGAAACCGACTAAAAAAGGAGTTTTATATTCAGTTAGGACACCGTCGGTAGAAAATGTTAAAAATCGGGTTTGGAGTGTCTATGAGCCCCCCAAAAATGTAAACTCATAAGGTCATTTTTTCCCCGCAACGGCAATAAATCGACTCTTGTCTTCAAGGTGTGAAGAAAGGGGAACGTCACTATTGTTCCATGTATCTTTCCCCATTTGGAACTGACCGAACATTCACGGATCACATGAGATATTGCGAACGTCATGGCTATTAAAGGATAGAAATACCGGCAGGGGCCAAAGCTACTATACAATTTAAAAAATTACAAAAGTCCTTGGTACAGATTGATAAAGTATCTTTGGATTGTGTATCAAGACTGTTGGAGGTATTGGACCCATCAAGGCCAAATATAGTCAAGTAACACAAACTCGTTGCGTGTTCCTATGCGTATCCAACAATAAAATGCAATTAGAAGAGTTTTTTTTTACTATGGATGAGGAGGGTGGCATGGAGAAATTATTAGTGTGTTTAAAAAAAACAGCAAATAAATCTTTTTCACGATTGCATCACACCAACTACCCAATGTCATTATCAGAAAAGGAGCAACGGGCACTAGAAAAGGGGGAAATTTGTTGGGTTTGTAGGGGTGCTCTTGCCACAAAATACGCTGTCCAGGATCGCTGTCCAGGGCTTTTCCTACAAAATCATTCCTAAATCACCGGAAAAGTTGCTTGTTTTGGAATTTATGTGGAGATATGTTGAAGACAACGTTGAGTACACGAATAAAATTCGCTTTTTAGATTCCTTCAGTTTTTTCCCAAATCTTTGAGCGAATTAATTCAAGTGCAGAAAAACGATGACGGCTGCAACACTTTCTCCCTTCTCAAGCAACAATTTCCAAATGATTTATATGATTTGTTGACGGTCAAGGGCATATATCCTTATGATTATTACAGCTCCATGTCAAGATTCACCTAGGAAACTATTCCCTCAATCGAGTCGTTTTACGACAGTCTACACGATCGTAGGTGTACTCCTAATGAATACAGTTGTGCCAAAAAAGTGTTGGCAGAGGGAGGGTGTAAAAATGGGTTTGACTACTGCAAGCTGTATTTGTCAAGTGATGTGTTAATTTTGCTAGAAATTATGTGTAAAAATACGGACAAAATATATGAGGAATTTAATCTTGATTTAGGATATTATTTTTCATCTCCTCATCTGGTAATGGACCTCATCCTAAAAATTAGTGGAGAAAAAATCGGGCTGATCACTGACATCGATCAGCGCCTGTTCATCAAGAAATCAATGAGGGGTGGATGTATTTTTCATGGGGATCAGATCTTTAATACTGATCCAAGTGGAGAGTAGACGGGGATAAATTTGGATGCAGTTATCCTTGATAAAAACTCTATCTGTTCCTTAGTTATATCTCATTTCGCGCGACATTGCAAAGACTATGAATGGTTTAATGACCCTCAAGGTTCCAATTTCCCCAACATTGACAGTGTTGAGGAGATTGGGCCGGTTGGATGGCTTTTGAAATCGATGGGGAGATACCAGTTGAGCTTCAGGATACGGTAAAGGATTTTCTTTTTCCATGCATCAATAGACCTGTGTCTAGGGATTCTTTGAGTCCCCGCAACAGACACTTAGTCCAGGTGGAGGGGTTGCATTGGACACCTTTCAAACAAAAACCTTTGCCGACCTCCTGCCGAAGAAAAATATTATTGTACACTATGTGGCTTTAAAATGGATGTGCAACAACGGTTTCAATGTCACAAAGGTTCATAGAGCCCTCCAGTTTAGTCAAAACTCTATCTGAAAACGTTTGTTGACACTTTTTTCAAGAAACGTTCTGAAGCGCAGACAAAAGCCGAAAAAAAAATCTATAAGCACATTTTAATTTCGGCTTTTGGTAAAATGTGCGAAAGTATTCGCAATAGGAATCGTTGTGACGTCCTGACCGATCCCGAACAATGTGCTCGAATTATTGCCGATCCAAATTGCACTTCCTTTACAATCATTGGCCCGGACATAGTACTATTGAACAGAAGAAAAGCATTGTATTGAATAAAAATATTGCTGCAGGCAGTGCGATCTTGGAGATCTCTAAAAAGCTCTGCTACGGGGACACAGATTCTCTACAGTTGAAATTAAAAACTCAAAATCTACTTGATGATTTGGCGCACGGTGAAATCATCAGTTCTCGGATGGACTACACCAACTGGAGTGTGGAGGTCTATCCAGAACTTGTCAAACGTCGGGCTTCAAATCAACTTTTATTTTTAAAATCAGAAACGGGAAGTGACATGATTTCCCGTGGTATGTTTGTAAGTCCGAAGGTGTACTTTATGCTTACACACGACAAGGAAATCAAAAATCGTTGCAAAGGAGTACCTACGCACTATGTGGATAAGAATTTTTACATGGCCGTCTATAGGAATTATATTGTTGAAAATACAATTCCACGAGCGAAATTGTTGGCAATTCGTTAGTTAAACTACAAGAACTTCACTGTAAATATTGAATAAATTGCCATGAGTACCATTTCTGACAAGGTCTATGTTTGTCAAGACGGTGTGACTGCCCTCCCCCTGGGGCACTATTTAACTTCCGACCGAGCCGAATGTGTTAGTCATAGGGAAAGTCTCGGTTTGAGTAAAGTCCAGCAAAATAAATCCCCCAAAACCGTGGGGGGGGGGGCTCGCGGCCCGGGGGCCTTCTACTGCCCGGCCGGCCAACAGCAGGAGGGAGGGGGTGCAGCCACCAATGGTATCTATTTTTACTTAGAGCAGATTTTTTTTGTAAATATAAATGCTGTTGTGTTCAAATTAAAAATGGTGTAAAAAAAGTGATATTATTCTAAGTGTATTTTTCATTAAATGTTGTATTTTCTTATAAATAAAAATAAGTATATTTATTAAAGTGCTTTTTTTCTAGCGCATTTTTACAATAAATGTTTATGTTTTTTATTATAAATAAATTTAAAAAAAAATCTTAAGTATATTTCTCTTGTTTAATGTATTTTTTTTCTGTATTTTATTATTTGTAAAGTGCTGTTTTCTTTATGTTAATTATACATGAAATATGATTTTTTATTGAATTTGTTCTTCTCATTATTCCTGAACGGAGTAGCACTAATAAGGAAATTATTTAGTCATTAGACAACTATAGTCTACAGTTAGTTGTAGGTGAGCTGTTGAAGGGAACACGTATTAATTTAAAACACCATTCAGATAGTTTCTGTGCGGTCCGTCAATGTCAGGCAAAAAGACACTCTTAACTAAAATAATTAAAAATTGCGATAAAATGTTTGTGGAAAAGCCAAAAAAAATCTACTATTGTCACAGTATTTGGCAGGAGTCATATGATAAAATAAAAGCAAATGGCATATCGGGGTTGGTGCAGATATAATTCATACAGGGCCTTGAGGTTTTCAACATTATTGAACCAAACTCTTGGCTGATTATTGACGATTTAGCTGAATCTATTGAACAATGGTCCCAGGAAATGCTACAACTGTTCAATGTTTGCTCTCATCATGAACAGATTTCCGTCACTCTAGTTTCACACAATGTCTTTCATCAGAACAAATGTATGCAAACACTTGCATTGAACTGCACCTACTATATCATCTACAGAGTTATTCGTGATTCTAGCTCGTTAATAACTCTCAATAAACAAATATACCCCGGGGCACCCAAATTTCTATTTTTAGCATACAATCAGGCAACTAATAAACCCTACGGCTACATTCTATTGGATCTTAATCAAAATAAACCAGAGGATTTGTGTGTAGTCACAGATATTTTTGAGAATGAAATTACAGTATAACTCCCCGTGAACAGTAATAAGGCTTATTAGTTGCTATCATGACATTGAAGAAACTACATGAAAATAGACATTTATTTTCAGTTCTAAGCACTTCAAAACCCCCATTTAGGAAAGCCATACTCAAACATGGTATTGACAATGATTTCATTAATCTAATATCCGAACTTTGTTTAAATTTGAATGAGAGCAACGTTCAACTGCCAGAAGTAGTTAAGCAACAGGCAAAGCAACATCGTTCCATTGTACGTATATTGGCCTCTAAAAAGAAAGGAAAGAATTTTAAAAGGAAATGTCTTCTTCAGGCGGGCGGTAGCCTTTTCATGCTTTTACGACCGATAATTGCAGGCCCTGTAAACACTTTTCTCTAGATGGCTAAACCCTATAAATTGACTCCAATAAAACTCGCTCTCTCACCCGTGGAACACTTTGAGGACAATCTGAGTAAATTCATTGACAACGAGAATATTGAGGATGATAAAAAACTGCCTTTACTTCAAGATGCACTTCGTCGAGTGGACAAAAATAAGCCCTATCATGCGAATGCCAGTGGTATTGATTGCAAAAAAGAACCATCTCCTCAGGATTCTTCTTCTGCTCTTGCTACTGCTGCTGCTGCTGGAAAGCAATTAAAGAAGGAAGAATTGAATTCAATTGTGTCACGCATTGGAAATCTAATGCCCCACTCATATCGTGAACAAAGTAAACAACTCATAACATATCTCATGGAAAGTGGTCAAGAGCATATTCAAGTTGATAGCAATTGGAAGGGGATTATAATTCAGGGCAAGAGCTTATAATCTACTTGATTTAACCTATGATATGGTTACAAATCTTAAAGGACTATTATCATTTGACGCTCATCTATACAACCTTCTAAATACATTAAACTTTCCCAAAAGCCTTATTAGCAATAGGCAAATTAAAAAAATATTAAATGAACATGCACCCTCGTCGTCAACACCATTAAAATATGAACATGAAGAAGAAGAAGAATATTTTAAATCAATCTTGGAAAATACTAGCAAACCTAGTGGAAACATTGGTTTTACAATGAGGAGGAGGAGGAGCACACCACTGATAGCTAGACAAAAGCGAAGACGTATCAAGTCAACATCACCACCACCACCAGCACCAACCCCTAGTATACAAAAGGGCAGCGGACGTTACACTACGTGTTTACGTTTAAAATGGCTGAAGTTCTGAAACGTGTTTATGAAAATAGTGGTGAAGCGGGAAGTTTAAGTTCCCCCGCCACTCTTTCCAGAGTCACTGGTGTTAGCACTAAAAGTGTACAAGACTATCTACAAAATGAATCAAGTTACACTCTGCATAGAAATCATAGGCTTCGTGCTAATTATTATCGAAAAACTAAAGCCTTTTTTCCATTGGATATAATGCAAGCAGATCTCTTAACTCCTGATGAGATTCAAAAACGTCACAATACACCGTACAAGTACATTATACTTGCAATCAGCGTTTTTAGTCGCTATGCATATGCCATTCCATTGCCGTCAAAGAGAGGTGTTGAAGTTGTTCAGGCTATAGAAATTATTCTTGAACAGGATTCATATAAGAAAATTTAAACGGATCGCGGTAGTAAATTTATTAATCCCCAAGTCGAAAAAGTACTAGTAAAATATAGTACATTGCTCTATCATAGTCATAGTCCTATAAAGGCTGTATTGGCCGAATGATTGATAAGAACTATTCGACTTTTAATTTCAAGATATTCTGCATTGAAAAATACATCTGCTTTTATTCATGATTTAGATAAAATCATGTTGATTTATAATTAATGACCTCATCGATCATTGTCCAATTCAACCCCAACGTAAGTTCATTATTCTGATCATGATGCAATTGATACTTTTCTTAAACAATATTCCAATGAAACGATTGTCAAGAAAAAATTTTATGTTGGTGATACTGTTCGAATTAATAGAACAACTAATGTTTTTGAAAAGAGTAATTACTTGTGGTCCACAAAACTTTATAAAGTGGAAAAAATCCTAGACACTAAACCCATAACTTATTGTTTGTGTGATATCAAAGATGAAGAGAGTCTCGTCGGTTTTTATGACTCTGAACTAAAAAAAGTAAAAAGTACTAGTGAAAAATGTCAAATTGAACAGATAATGAAGACCCGTACTCACAGGGGTAAGAAACAGTTACTTGTTCGGTGGCTAGGATACAACTCTGATTTTGATTCTTGGATCGGTGTTGAAGAAATTGACAATGCCCAATGATTCCTATGTAACATTTATGTCCAACATTTCCGATTCTCTCTACAATGACTTGAATAAAACAATTGATTTTTTGACGAAACTCTCCTCCCCCCCCCTATCAAATTTGACGATGCGGATGAAGTGGCTCTTGTCGACTGTATTATCAAAAATACCTATGACATCCTGAGAAAGGATCGTGTGTTTGACATAAAAGTTATACGATTCGATTCGTCACTCTTTGTCAAGTATGAATTGGCTGAAGCATTTAAATCTAGTGAATATCCACTTGACACATTATAATACATTGAATATGATGGCATGGCAGATTTCTGTCGCACAATCAATAGAAAAATCTCATATGGTTGAAATGGTACATTCTAAGAATTTTGACATGGACGTTTATAGGAATTGTATTGTTGAAAAAACAATTCCACGGGCGAAATTGCTGGCAATTCGTTCGTTAAACTACAGGAACCTCACTATAAATATAGAAAAAATTGCTAAGAGTACCATTTCCTACAAGGTGTATGTTTGTCAAGATGGTGTGACTACCCTTCCCCTGGGGCACTAATTAACTTCCGACCCAGCCGAATGTGTTAGTCATAGGAAAAGTCTCGGTTTGAGTAAAGTCCAATCAAACAAATTTCCCAAAACCTTGTGGGGGGGGGCATGCGTCCCGGGGAGGGGGCCTTCGGCCTCCCGGCCGGCAACCAGCTGGAGGGAGGAGCCACCACCAAAGGTATCTTTTTTTTACTTAGAGCAGATTTTTCTTTTTTTGTAAATATACATGCTGTTGTGTTCAAATTAAAAATGGTGTAAAAAAGTGATATTATTCTAAGTGTATTTTTCATTAAATGTTGTATTTTTTATAAATAAAAAGAAGTATATTTATTAAAGTGCTTTTTTTCTAGCGCATTTTTACAATAAATGTTTATGTTTTTTATTATAAATAAATTTAAAAAAAATCTTAAGTGTATTTCTCTTGTTTAATGTGTTTTTTTCTGTATTTTATTATTTGTAAAGTGCTGTTTTCTTTATGTTAATTATACAACAAATGTGATTTTTTATTGATTTTGTTCTTCTCATTATTCCTGAATTGAGTAGTACTAATAGGGAAATTATTTAGTCATTACACAACTATAGTCTACAGTTAGTTGTAGGTGAGCTGTTGAAGGGAACATGTATCAATTTAAAACACCATTCAGATCGTTTCTTTTCGGTCCGTCAATGTCAGGCAAAAAGACACTCTTAACTAAAAAATTAAAAATTGCGATAAAATGTTTGTGGAAAAGCCAAAAAAATCTACTATTGTTACAGTATTTGGGAGGAGTCATATGATAAAATAAAAGCAAATGGCATATCGGGGTTGGTGCAGATATAATTCATACAGGGCCTTGAGGTTTTCAACATTATTGAACCAAACTCTTGGCTGATTATTGATGATTTAGCTGAATCTATTAAGCCATGGTCCCAGGAAATGCTACAACTGTTCACTTTTTGCTCTCATCATGAACAGATTTCCATTACTCTAGTTCTACACAATCTCTTTCATCAGAACAAATGTATGCAAACACTTGCATTGAACTGCACCTACTATATCATCTACAGAATTGTTTGTGATTCTAGCTCGTTAATAACTCTCAATAAACAAATATACCCCGGGGAGCCCAAATTTCTGCTTTCAGCATACAATCAGGCAACTAATAAACCCTACGGCTATATTCTATTGGATCTTAATCAAAATAAACCAGAGGATTTGTGTGTAGTCACAGATATTTTTGAGAATGAAATTACAGTATAACTCCCCGTGAACAGTAATAAGGCTTATTAGTTGCTATCATGACATTGAAGAAAGTACATGAAAATATACATTTATTTTCAGTTCTAAGCACTTCAAACCCCCCATTTAGGAAAGCCATACTCAAACATGGTATTGACAATGATTTCATTAATCTAATATCCGAACTTTGTTTAAATTTGAATGAGAGCAACGTTCAACTGCCAGAAGTAGTTAAGCAACAGGCAAAGCAACATCGTTCCATTGTACGTACATTGGCCTCTAAAAAGAAAGGAAAGAATTTTAAAAGGAAACGTCTTCTTCAGGCGGGCGGTAGTCTTTTCATGCTTTTACGACCGATAACTGCAGGACTTGTAAACACTTTTTTCTAGATGGCTAAACCCTATAAATTGACTCCAATAAAACTCGCTCTCTCACCCGTGGAACACTTTGAGGACAATCTGAGTAAATTCATTGACAACGAGAATATTGAGGATGATGAAAAACTGCTTTTACTTCAAGATGCACTTTGCAGAGTGGTCAAACATAAGCCCTATCGTGCGAATGCCGTGGTATTGATCACAAAAAAGAACCATCTCCTCAGGATTCTTCTTCTGCTATCGCTACTGCTGCTGCTGCTGGAACGCAAATAAAGAAGGAAGAATTGAATTCAATTGTGTCACGCATTGGAAATCTAATGCCGCCCTCATATCGTGAACAAAGTAAACGACTCATAACATATCTCATGGAAAGTGGTCAAGATCATATTCAAGTTGATAGCAATTGGAAGGGGATTATAATTCAGGGCAAGAGCTTATAATCTACTTGATTTAACCTATGATATGGTTACAAATCTTAAAGGACTATTATCATTTGACGCTCATCTATACAACTTTCTAAATACATTAAACTACCCCAAAGGCCTAATTAGCAATGTGCCAATTATAAAAAAATTAAATGAATATACTCCCTCGTCGTGAACACCCTTAAAATATGAAGAAGAAGAAGAAGATTTTAAATCAATTTTGGAAAATACTAGCGCACCTAGTGGAAACATTGATTTTACGATGAGGAGGAGGAGGAGCACACCACTGATAGCTAGACAAAAGCGAAGACGTATCCTGTCAACATCACCACCACCACCAGCACCAACCACTAGTATACAAAAGGGCAGCGGACGTTACACTACGTGTTTACGTTCAAAATGGCTGAAGTTCTGAAACGTGATTATGAAAATAGTGGTAAAGCGGGAAGTTTAAGTCCCCCCCCCCCTCTTTCCAGAGTCACTGGTGTTAGCACTAAAAGTGTACAAGACTATCTACAAAATGAATCAAGTTACACTCTGCATAGAAATCATAGGCTTCGTGCTAATTATTATCGAAAAACTAAAGCCTTTTTCCATTGGATATAATGCAAGCAGATCTCTTAACTCCTGATGAGATTCAAAAACGTCACAATACACCGTACAAGTACATTATACTTGCAATCAGCGTTTTTAGTCGCTATGCATATGCCATTCCATTGCCGTCAAAGAGAGGTGTTGAAGTTGCTCGGGATATAGAAAGTATTCTCGAATAGGATTCGTATAAAAAAAATTCAAACGGATTATGGAAGAGAATTTGTTAATCGCCATGTTGCAAAAGTGTTAGCGAAATATAATACACTGTTCCATGATAGCCATACTCCTATAAAGGAAGCATTGGCTGAATGATTGATAAGAACTATTCGACTTTTAATTTCAAGATATTCTGCATTGAAAAATACATCTGCTTTTATTCATGATTTAGATAAAATCATGTTGATTTATAATCAATGACCTCATCGATCATTGTCCAATTCAACCCCAACGTAAGTTCATTATTCTGATCATGATGCAATTGATACTTTTCTTAAACAATATTCCAATGAAACGATTGTCAAGAAAAAATTTTATGTTGGTGATACTGTTCGAATTAATAGAACAACTAATGTTTTTGAAAAGAGTAATTACTTGTGGTCCACAGAACTTTATAAAGTGTCAAAAATCCTAGACACTAAACCCATAACTTATTGTTTCTGTGACATCAAAGATGAAGTGATTCTTTGCGGCTTCTATGTTTATGAATAAAAAAAAGTTGGAAACACTAGTTAATATTATCATATGAAAAAAATATTACAAAGGCCTACACGCAAAGTCAATAGGCAGTTGCTTGTTCTTGGGCTAGTATATTGCTCAGATATTGATTCTTTGATTGGTGTTGAAGAAATTGACAATGCCCAATGATTCCTATGTAACATTTATGTCCAACATTTCCGATTCTCTCTACAATGACTTGAATAAAACAATTGATTTTTTGACGAAACTCTCCCCCCATCAAATTTGACGATGCGTATGAAGTGGCTCTTGTCGGCTGTATTCTCAAAAATACCTATGACATCCTGAGAAAGGATCGTGTGTTTGACATATAAGTTATACCATTCGATTGGTCACTCTTTGTCGAGTATGAATGGGTTGAAGCACTTAAATCTAGTGAATATCCACATGTCAAATTGAAATATATAGAATATGATAGTATGACAGATTTGTGTCGTACAATCAATAGAAAAATCTCATATCGTAGGAATGGTACATTCTAAGAATTTGGACATGGACGTTTATAGGAATTGTATTGTTGAAAAAACAATTCCACGGGCGAAATTGTTGGCAATTCGTTCGTTAAACAACAGGAACCTCACTGTAAATATAGAAAAAATTGCTAAGAGTACAATTTCCCACAAGGTGTATGTTTGTCAAGATGGTGTGACTACCCTTCCCCTGGGGCTATAATTAACTTCCGACCCAGCCGAATGTGTTAGTCATAGGAAAAGTCTCGGTTTGAGTAAAGTCCAATCAAACAAATTTCCCAAAACCTTGTGGGGGGGGGGGCATGCGTCCCGGGGAGGGGGGCTTCGGCCTCCCGGCCGGCGACCAGCGGGAGGGAGGAGCCACCACCAAAGGTATCTTTTTTTTTTACTCAGAGCAGATTTTTCTTTTTTTGTAAATATAAATGCTGTTGTGTTCAAATTAAAAATGGTGTAAAAAAAGTGATATTATTCTAAGTGTATTTTTCATTAAATGTTGTATTTTTTTTATAAAAAAAAACAAAGTATATTTATTAAAGTGCTTTTTTTCTAGCGCATTTTTAAAATGAATGTTTATGTTTTTTATTATAAATAAATAAAAACAATCTTAAGTGTATTTTCCTTGTTTAATGTGTTTTTTTCTGTAATGTATTATTTGTAAAGTGCTGTTTTTTTATGGTAATAATACAAGAAATATGATTCTTTATTGATTTTGTTCTTCTCATTAATCCTGAACGGAGTAGTACTAATAGGGAAATTATTTAGTCATTAGACAACTACAGTCTACAGTTAGTTGTAGGTGAACTGTTGAAGGAACATGCCTCAATTTAAAACCCCATTCAGATCGCTTCTGTGCGGTCCGTCAATGTCAGGCAAAACGAAACTCTTAACTAAAATAATTAAAAATTGCGATAACATGTTTGTGGAAAAGCCAAAACAATTTACTATTGTTACAGTATTTGGCAGGATTCATACGATAAAATAAAAGCAATTGGCAAATCGGGGTTGGTGCAGATACAATTCATACAGGGACTTGATGCTTTCAACATTATTGAACCAAACTCTTGGATGATTATTGACAATTTAGCTGAATCTATTGAACAATGGTCCCAGGAAATCTTACAACTGTTCACTGTTTGCTCTCATCATGAACAGATTTCCTTTACTCTAGTTCTGCAAAAATCTCTTTTATCAGAGCAAATGTATGCGAACACTTGCATTGAACTGCATCTACTATATCATCTACAGAGTTGTTCGTGATTCTAGCTGTTAATAACTCTCAATAAACAAATAAACCCCGGGGCACCTAAATTTCTGCTCTCCGCATACAATCAGGTAACTAATAAGCCCTACGGCTATATCCTATTGGATCTTAATCAAAATACATCTGAGGATTTGCGTGTAGTCACAGATATTTTTGACCATGAAATTACAGTATATCTCCCCGTGAACAGTAAAAAGAACTATTAGTTGCTATCTTGACATTGAAGAAAATACATGAAAATAGACATTTCTTTTCAGTTCTAAGCACATCAAAACCCCCACTTAATAAAGCCATACTCAAACATGGTATTGATAATGATATCATTAATCTAATATCCGAACTTTGTTTAAATTTGACCGAGGGAAATGTTCAACTGCCAGAAATAGTTAAGCAACAGGCAAAGCAACATCGTTCCATTGTACGTAGATTAGCCTCTAAAAAGAAAGGAAAGATTTTTAAAAGGAAGCGTCTTCTTCAGGGGGGCGGTAGCTTTTTCATGCTTTTACTACCGATAATTGCAGGACTTGTAAAGAGTTTTCTCTAGATGGCTAATCCCTACAAATTGACTCCAATAGAACTCGCTCTCTCACCCGTGGAGCACTTTGAGGACAATCTGAGTGAATTCATTGACAACGAGAATATTGAGGATGATAAAAAACTACTTTTACTTCAAGATGCACTTCGCCGAGTTGACAAATATAAGCTCTATCGTGCGAAGGCCGTGGTATTGATCACAAAAAAGAACCATCCCCTCAGGATGCTTCTTCTGCTATCGCTACTTCTGCTGCTGGAACGCAAATAAAGAAGGAGGGATTGGATTCAATTATGTCAAGCGTTGGAAATCTAATGCCCCACTATTATCTTGAAAATATTACACGACTCATAACATATCTCATGGAAGGTGATCAAGATCAGATTCAAGTTGCTAGCAATGGGAAGGGGATTATAATTCAGGGCAAAACTTATAATCTACTTTATTTAATCTATGATATGGTTACAAATCGTAAAGGACTATTATCATTTGAAGGTCATCTATACAACTTTCTAAATACATTAAACTTTCCCAAAAGCCTTATTAGCAATAGGCAAATTCTCAAAAAATTAAATGAACATGCATCTTCGTCGTCAAAACCAATAAAATATGAACATGAAGAAGAAGAAGAATATTTTAAATAAATTTTGTAGAATACTGGCCCACCTAGTGGAAAATTGATTTGACAATGAGGAGGAGGAGGAGCACACCACTGATACCTTGAAAAAAGTGAAGACTTATCAAGTCAACGTCACCACCACCACCACCACCAACCACTAGGATAAAAACGGTAGCAGCCGTTACACTAAGTGTTTACATTCAAAATGGTTGAAGTTCTGAAACATTTTTATGAAAATATTGGTGAAGTGAGAAGTGTAAGTTCCCCCACCACTCTTTCCAAAGTAATTGGTGTTCGCACTAAAAGTGTACAATACCATCTTCGAGATGAATGAAATTACGCTTTCCCTAGAAAGCATAGGCTTCGTGGTAATTATCATCGAAAAACTAAAGCCTTTTTCCCACTGCATATAATACAAGCAGATCTCTTAACTCAAGATGAGATTCAAAGACGTCACAATGCACCATACAAGTACATTCTACTTGCAATCAGTGTTTTTAGTCGCTATGCATATGCCATTCTATTGCGGTCAAAGAGAGGTGTTGAAGTTGCTCGGGCTATAGAAAGTATTCTCGAACTGGATTCATATAAAAAAAATTCAAACGGATCACCGTAGTGAATTTGTTAATCCCCATGTTGCAAAAGTACTAGAGAAATATAACACACTGCTCTATCATAGTCATAGTCCTATAAAGGTGCATTGGCCAAACGATTGATAAGAACAATTCGACTTTTAATTTCAAGATATTGTACATTGAAAAATAAACCTGCTTTTATTCATGATTTAGATAAAATCATGTTGATTTATAATCAACGACCTCATCGATCATTGTCCAACTCAACCCCAACGGAAGTTCATCATTCTGATCATGATACAATTGATACTTTTCTTAAACAATATTCCAATGAAACGATTGTCAAGAAAAAATTTAATGTTGGTGATACTGTTCGAATTAATAAAACAACTAATGTTTTTGAAAAGGGTAATTACTTGTGGTCCACAGAACTTTTTAACGTAGCAAAAATCCTAGACAGTAGACCCAGAACTTATCTTTTGCGCGATACCAAAGATGAAGAGATTCTCGGCGGTTTTTATGACTATGAACTACAAAAAGTTAAAAATAATAGTGAAATATGTCAAATTGAAAAGATATTAAAAACTCGTACTCGCAGGGGTAAGGAACAGTTACTTGTTCGGTGGCTAGGATACAGCTCTGATTTTGATTCTTGGATCGGTGTTGAAGATATTGACAATGCCCAAAGATTTTTATGTAACATTCATGGCCAACGTCTCCGATCCTCTCTACAATGACTTGAATAAAACAAGTGATTTTTGGACGAAGCAATCCCCCGCCATCAAATTTTACGGTGCGTATGAAGTGGCTCTTGTCTATTGTATTCTCAAAAATACCTATGACTTCCTGAGAAAGGATCGTGTGTATGACATTTAAAGTTATACAATTCGATTGGTCACTCTTTGTCGAGTATGAATGGGTTGAAGCACTTAAATCTAGTGAATATCCACATGTCAAATTGAAATATATAGAATATGATAGTACGACGGATTTGTGTCGTACAATCAATAGAAAAATCTCATATCGTGGGAATGGTACATTCCATTTTAACTATTCAATGGAACACGATAGGATTTACATTACCTCACCTGTTAACACTGAAATAATTCACCTCAATGATAATCTGAGAGAAGTTCTTGGTTTTAAACAGAATATGATCAATGGGAAAACGCTGGCATCAACTTGATACGCTTCACTGGTTCCTATATGTGTAAGCAAAGTATTTCCCATATATGTAAGAAAATCCATTAAAGCATTCTACTAGGGTATTATATTCAAACTTTCGGGGCTGCCTTTGCTCTTAAAATTTAACCAAATCAAAATAGCGTAAGTGTATCCAAGCTATCAAAGAAAGTAAACAGATATTTTTGCGAATAGTATCAAGTTTTCCATTTCAGGTCAACTACAGGAGGTATGAAACTAAATTAAACAGTATTTTTTCTATCTCCCACCGAAAAAGAAAAATTAAACAGTAATTATTCTATCTCCCACCGAAAAATTTAGAAATGAACTTTAAATTTCTTTATGTCTTTGTGAAATAAATAACTGAAGTGGAAGATTTTTGTTTTCTCTGGAGAAATTAGAATTGAAGTGTGTTCTTTGGTAAAGTTCAGAAGAGAACTTGAACTTTCCTTGACTTTGTTGAGAAAATTTTAAATTTAACTAGAACTTTTTATCTTCCGTGAAAATATTCACAAGTATGGCATTACTTTTTCTATCTTCTACCGAAAAATTAGAACTGAACTTTAAATTTCTTTATGTCTTTGTGAAATAAAGAACTGAAGTGGAAGATTTTTGTTTTCTCTGGAGAAATTAGAATTGAAGTGTGTTCTTTGGTAAAGTTCACAAGAGAACTTGAACTTTTCTTCACTTCGTTGAGAAAATTTTAAATTGAACTAGAACTTTTTATCTTCCGGGGAAATATTCACAAGTATGGCATTACTTTTTCTATCTTCCACCGAAAAATTTAGATTTTAACTATAAATTTCTTTATTTCTTTTTTAAATAAAGAACTGAAGTGGAAGATTTTAATTTTCTCTGGAGAAATTAGAATTGAATTGTGTTCTTTGGTAAAATTCCGAAGAGAACTTGAACTTTTTTATCTTCAGTGAAAAGTTTGGAACAGTATTTAAAATTTTTCATCTCTTCGAGCCAGATCTGAACTAAAGTGGAAAATTTTTATATTATTTGGAAAAATAGAAATGATCAATGACTAATTTCTTTTTCATTGAGAAAATTCAGAAGAGAACTTGAACTTTCCTTCACTTCGTTGAGAAAATTTTAAATTGAACTAGAGCTTTTTATCATCCATGAAAATATTCACAAGTGTGGTATTACTTTTTCTATCTTCCACCGAAAAATTTAGAATTGAACTTTAAATTTCTTTATGTCTTTGTGAAATAAGGAACTTAAGTGGAAGATTTTTATTTTCTCTGGTGAAATTAGAATTGAATTGGGTTTTTTGGTAAAATTCAGAAGAGTACTTGAATTCTTCTTCACTTCGTTGAGAAAACTTAAAATTGAACTAGAACTTTTTATCTTATGGGAAAATATTCACAAGTATGGTATTAATTTTTCTATCTTAAACCGAAAAATTTAGAATTGAACTTTAAATTTTTTATTGGGGAAATTAGAATTGAATTGTGTTCTTTGGTAAAATTCAGAATAGAACTCAAATATTCGCGATCAAAGTATAACTTTTCCTATCTTCTATAAAAAATTTGGAACAGAACTTTAAATTTCTTCATCTCTTTGAGAAAAAAATCTGAACTGAAGTGGAAATTTTTATATTATTTTTGGAAAATAGATTTGATCAATAACTTATTTCATTTTCATTGAGAAAATTCAGAATCGAAGTTGAACTTTTCTTCTTCCGTGAAAATATTTGGAACAGAACTTTAATTTTTTTCATCTCTTTGAGAAAGGTTGGAATTGAATTTAAGAAAATTTACAATTAAAGTGAAACTTTTTATCTTCATGGAAAATAATCACAATCATAGTATAACTTTTCCTATCTTCCACGGAAAAAATTAGAAGTGTCCAACTCAGAAAAGCCCGAAATAGTAATTTACATATCCCAAATCATAATTTTCTGATAGCACACACCAATGAAAGGCTAAGAAATCTAGCTCAGAAAAGCCTGAATTAGCAAACTACTCATCCCAAACTATTGGTTTCAGACAACAAACACCTATGATGGACTAAGAATCCAAGCTCTGAAAAGTCCAAATAGCAAACTACACATCTCAAATCATAAATTTCTGACAACACACACCTATGAAAGGCTAAGAAACCTAGCTAATAAAAGCCGTCAATAGCAAATAAACCATCCCAAATCATAAGTTTCAGACAGCACTCGCCTATGAACGGCTAAGAAATCCAGCTCGGAAAAGTAAAAAAATAGCAAACCACACATCCCAAATCATAGGTTTCAGACAACACATACCTATGAAAGACTAAGAAATCCAACTCAGAAAAGCCCGAAATAGCAATTTACATACCCCAAATCATAATTTTCTGACAGCACACACCTATGAAAGGCTAAGAAACATAGCTCAGAAAAGTCAAAAATAGCAAACTAGTCATCCCAAACTATAGGTTTCAGACAACAAACACCTATGAAAGACTAAGAAATCCAGCTCAGAAAAGTCAAAAGTAGCAATCCACCCATCCCAAATCATAGGTTTCAGACAACACACACCAACGAAAGTCTAAGAAATCTAGCTTAGAAAAAGCCCGAAATAGTAATTTACATATCCCAAATCATAAGTTTCAGACAACACACACCTATGAAATACTATGAAACCTTAGCTCAGAAAAGGCTGAAATAGCAAACTATTCATCCCAAACTAGAAGTTTCAGACAACAAACGCCTATGAGAGACTAAGAATCATAGCTCTGAAAAGTCCAAAAAGCAAACTACACATCCCAAATCTTAATTTTCTGACAACACATACCAATGAAAGGGTAAGAAATCTAGCTCAGAAAAGACAAAAATAGCAAACCACTCATCCCAATCA
Source organism: Artemia sp. Qi Xiang Cuo (assembly GCF_049724085.1). Classification (NCBI taxonomy): domain Eukaryota; kingdom Metazoa; phylum Arthropoda; class Branchiopoda; order Anostraca; family Artemiidae; genus Artemia; species Artemia sp. Qi Xiang Cuo. The sequence continues at coordinate 60,796,631 of NC_142810.1, forward strand.
TAGGTTTCAGTCAACACACACCTATGAAAGGCTAATAAATCCAGCTCAGAAAAGTCAAAAAAGCAACCCACTCATCCCAAACTATTGGTTTCAGTCAACACACACCAACGAAAGACTAAAAAATCTAGCTTAGAAAAGCCCGAAATAGTAATTTACATATCCCAAATCATAAGTTTCAGTCAACACACACCTACGCAAGGCTAAGAAACCTAGCTCATGAAAGCCTGAAATAGCAAACTACACCTCCCAAATCATAATTTTCTGAAAGCACACACCTATGAAAGGCTAAGAAATCTAGCTCTGAAAGGTCCAAACAGCAAACTACACATCCCAAATCATAGGTTTCAGTCAACATTCACCTACGAAATACTAAGAAACCTTAGCTCAGAAAAGTCTGAAATAGCCAACTACTCATCCCAAACTCGAAGTTTCAGACACCAAACACCTATGAGTGACTAAGAATCCTAGCTCTGAAAAGTCCAAAAAGCAAACTACACCTCCCAAATCATAATTTTCTGAAAGCACACACCTATGAAAGGCTAAGAAATCTAGCTCAGAAAAGTCAAAAATAGCAAATTAACCATCCCAAATCACAGGTTTCAGTCAACACACACCTACGAAAGGCTATGAAATCCAGCTCAGAAAAGTCAAAAAATAGCAACCCACACATCCCAAATCATAGGTTTCAGGCACCACACACCTACGAAAGACTAAGAACATCCCAAATCATAGGTTTCATACAGCACACACCTATGAAAGGCTAAGAAATCCAGCTCAGAAAAGTCAAAAATAGCAATCCACCCATCCCAAATCATAGGTTTCAGACAACACATACCATCGAAAGACTAGGAAATCTAGCTTAGAAAAGCCCGAAATAGTAATTTACATATCCCAAATCATAAGTTTCAGACAACATTCACCTACGAAATACTAGGAAACCTTAGCTCAGAAAAGCCTGAAATAGCAAACTATTCATCCCAAACTAGAAGTTTCAGACAACAAACACCTATGAGAGACTAAGAATCATAGCTCTGAAAAGTCCAAAAAGCAAACTACACATCCCAAATCATAATTTTCTGACAGCACATACCTATGAATGGCTAAGAAACCTAGCTCAGAAAAGTCAAAAATAGCAAACTACTCATCCCAAACTATAGGTTTCAGACAACAAACACCTATGAAAGGCTAAGAAATCCAGCTCAGAAAAGTCAAAAATAGCAACCCACACACCCCAAATCATAGGTTTCAGACAACACACACCAACGAAAGACTAAGAAATCTAGCTTAGAAAAGCCCTAAATACTAATTTACATATCCCAAATCATAGGTTTCAGACAACACATACTAATGAAAGGCTAAGAATACTAGCTCATAAAAGCTATAATTAGAAATCTACTTATCACAAACTATTGGTTTCAGACAGCAAACATCTGTGTTGAACTACGAATCTTAGCTCTGAAACGTCCAAAAAGAAAAGACCACATCCCAAGTCTTAATTTGCTGACAACATAAACCTATGAAAGGCTAAGAAATCTAGCTAATAAAAGTCGGAAATAGCAAATTAACCACCCCAAATCATAAGTTTCAGGCAACACTCACCTATGAATGGCTAAGAAATCCAGCTCGGAAAAGTAAAAAAATAACAACCCACACATCCCAAATCATAGGTTTCAGACAACACATACCTATGAAAGACTAAGAAATCCAACTCAGAAAAGTCCGAAATAGTAATTTACATATCCCAAATCATAAGTTTCAGTCAACACACACCTATGAAAGGCTAAGAAACCTAGCTCATAAAGCCTGAAATAGCAAACTACTCATCCCAAACTATAAGTTTCAGACAACAAACACCTATGAGGGACTAAGAATCATAGCTCTGAAAAGTCCAAAAAGCAAACTACACATCCCAAATCATAATTTTCTGACAGCACATACCTATGAAAGGCTGAGAAACCTAGCTAATAAAAGCCGGAAATAGCAAATTTACATATCCCAAATCATAAGTTTCAGACAACACACACCTATGAACGGCTCAGAAATCCAGCTCAGAAAAGTCAAAAATTGCAATCCATCCATCCCAAATCATAGGTTTCAGACAACACACACCAACGAAAGACTTTGGAATCTAGCTCAGAAAAGTCCGAAATAGTAATTTACATATCCCAAATCATAAGTTTCAGACAACACACATCACCGAAAGACGGGGCTTGGGGAGAGCCTTTGAGGGTCTGTGGGACCCTTGAGGGCCGGGTGGTCCTTTGGGAGCTTGGGGGGACCTTTGAGGACCGGGCGCTTCCTTCGGGGTTGGGGTGGGGAATCGGAACCCTTTGGGGTTATGGTAGGGGACCTCACAACACTGTTCAAATGGAACTTGTGTATTATAACGACCACAGAGTTTCACCCTCAAATCCTCTTCTAAAATCTCTTCAAAAATCATCTTTTAAAATGTCTCTAACTGTTTCGACGAAATAATTCAATAACCTGTCTAAAACAGTTTCACCCAAATAATCCCTAAACGTAATTTCAGCGTGTTCCTTTTGTTTTTGGCATCTCTGCGCTGACGCATTTCGAATTACTAAGAAACCTGATTCCCACGCTAAAACAATTCATCGCTAAGATGTTTCTTGGAGAATAGTTTCCATGGCGTTTGGTTATTAATATCTTTTGGAGTTCGACCAGTAGAGTTGTTTCCGAGGCAAAGACATTAATGACTTGGATCTATTCCTGGAGAATCGTTTCTAGGTGAAAATTTTTAAAGTCTGACAGATGATGTCATTGGTTGATTGATCTGTCAAGAAAGGGGAATTAATTTGTTGTTTCTAAGGGGAATTATTGATTCACGATAGGGGAATTGAGGTTGACAGCACAGGTGTTCCAAATTCCTGGACGGCATAACATTCGCCTCGAGCATGCACTTACAACAACAACAACATTGAAACTCATAACATTCGCTGAGAGTGTGCACTTACAACAACAACAACAACATTGACCTTGACATTCGCTGAGAGCGTGCACTTACAACAACAACAACAACATCATCACCTTTGGAAATTTAAGGTCATTGATCCCCATTAACCACGTGTTCTCTCTAGGGACTCTATGCCCATATTTGGGGTGCAAAAAAGTTGTAGGTGGCAGCAGGGGTGAGCAATCGGAGTTATAGGGTCATCTCTACTACCTATAAAGTGAACAAACACGTTTTGAAAGTATAATTGTGATTGTATAACGCAACCAGACGAGTTTTTGAGACACTTTCATCATAACATGTTTTTTTTTAACAAAAACTAGAAATTGTCAAATTGCGTAATCAAAGAATGGTCTCATTCTCGAAATACCGGTTTACAGTTGGTTATAATCATGTTTTTTTTTCTATATATATTGAACGAATTGTTCATTCTGTGTCAGTTGATTAATAGAAGTTGTAATAAGTCTACAAGAATCAATTTATCGACTCGTTCTAATGGACAATAAAAGAATTATATTGGTAAGTAAATATACATTATTCGTCGACTAATATAAGAAATAACCTTTTTCATTTCCTATCTATCATTATGAGTTTCACACAGAATTATCTATCATTTTGAGTTTCACACAGAAAGGGGAACTTTCTGTAATTATGCAAGCTCTCGAAGCTACGATAAATTTCACATATTCATAACAGCTGTTTAGATATTTTTGATTAGAAGGCTGTTTTCTCGTGATGTTACATTTCACTGCGCTGTTAATTAAGCAAACTTAATGAGAGGATCATTGTCCAACTCAGCCAATAAGCAAGGGTAATTATTGTAGAGAAAAAAAGAGGAGGAGTTTGGGGAAGGGGCGCCCCCTATTAATATTCTGAATAAAATAATAGTTGAAATTGTATTTTTTTTCATGTATCGTATTTAAAAATGTGTGTTATGGTATTCCAATACGCTTATAGGCTATTCGGCTCTAAATGTTTCTTATGCACCTTACAGAAATATCACGTTTTTAAGAGTATAATTGAACAATATCTCTCCTTTAAATACAAACGATATGGTTAATGTATTTGGAGTGGGCTTTGGGGTGATGGGAGGAGGTGCCCCCTATTAATTTCCTGAATAAAATAATAGTTGAAATTGTATTTTTTTTCATGTATCGTATTTAAAAATGTGTGTTATGGTATTCCATTACACTTATAGGCTATTCGGCTCTAAATGTTTCTTATGAATTTTACAGAAATATACGGTTTTTAAGAGTATAATTGAACAATATCTCTCCTTTCAATACAAACAATATGGTTAATGTATTTGGAGTGGGCTTTAAGGTGGTGGAAGGAGGTGCCCCCTATTAATATTCTGAAAAAAATAATAGTTGAAATTGTATTTTTTTTTCATGTATCGTATTTAAAAATGTATGCTATGGCATTTGGAATGCCATAGCATACATTTTTAAATACGATTCATGAAAAAAAATACAATTTCAACTATTATTTTATTCAGAATGTTAATAGGGGGCACCCCCTCCCACCACCCCAAAGCCCACTCCAAATATATTAACCATAGTGTTTGTATTGAAAGGAGAGATATTGTTCAATTATACTCTTAAAAACGTGATATTTCTGTAAAATTCATAAGAAACATTTAGAGCCGAATAGCCTATAAGTGTAATGGAATACCATAACACACATTTTTAAATACGATACATGAAAAAAAAATACAATTTCAACTATTATTTTATTCAGAATATTAATAGGGTGTACCCCCTCTCATCACCCCAAAGCCCACTCCAAATACATTAACCATATTGTTTGTATTGAAAGGAGAGATATTGTTCAATTATACTCTTAAAAACGTGATATTTCTTTAAGGTGCATAAGAAACATTTAGTGCCGAATAGCCTATAAGTGTAATGGAATGCCATAGAATAGATTTTTAAATGCGATTCATGAAAAAAAAATTATTTCAACTATTATTTTATTCATAATATTAATAGGGTGTACCCCCTCTCATCACCCCAAAGCCCACCACAAATACAATAATCCTATCGTTTGTATTGAAAGGAGTGATATTATCCAATTATACTCTTAAAAAGGTGATATTTCTTTAAGGTTCCTAAGAAACATATAGTACCGAATAGCCTATAAGTGTATTGGAATACCATAAAACACATTTTTAAATACGATACATGAAAAAAATACAATTTGAAATATTATTTTATTCAGAATATTAATAGGGGGCGCCCCTTCCCCAAACTCCTCCTCTTTTTTTCTCTACAATAATTACCCTTGCTTATTGCCTGAGTTGGAAAATGATCCTCTCATTAAGTTTGCTTAATTAACAGCGCAATGAAATGTAATATCACGAGAAAACAGCCTTCTAATCAAAAATATCTAAACAGCTGTTATGAATATGTGAAATTTATCGTAGCTTCGAGAGCTTACTAACATCACCTAAATGCTCTCTCATAAATCTATCTGTCCATTCCGGGTCCTCCACAATGTCAATGTCACAGGTTAGATAATCTAGGCTGGCCATGTCCCCAAAACAATCATTTAGAAAACCTCTATGCCACTCCATATTATCTCGAACAAGTGTAAGCTCATCCCTAAACTCCGTTGGTGGTGCGATGAATGGTTCAGGTCCACTAAAAATGGATGCTTCATGACCTGATGGTGATGGCGCTGCCAATTCATTAATCTATAGAAAAAGTGTTTACTTTTTTTGTGAAATAACCATTATTCTTATAAAGTTAAAAAACTATGTTCATTTTTCACCCTACCCTCAAAACTTAAATTCCCCTCCTAGCATTATATTAACTAATTACTTTTTTCATGTTATTAATTACATTGAAAAAAATGAACATCTAAAAAGCCCCGATAAATATTCACTAGCAACTGAACCCCAAGCAACTGAACCCCCATGCAACTGAGCCCTCTTTAACTGAACCCTCATGTAACTCAACCCCCCTGCCACTCCAGCCCATTTTACTAAACCCCGTGTAACTGAACCATCGTGCAAGTGAACCTCCGTGCAACTGAACCCCCGTATAACCCAACCTCCCATACAACTGAACCCCCTGCGCAACTGAACTCACCGTATAATCGACTTCCCCCATAACCAAACCCCGGTACAACTGAACCTTCTGTGCAACTGAACCCCCTTCTAATCGAACCCCCGTATAACCAAACCACCATACAACTGAATCCCCTGTGCAACTGAACCCCCTAAGCTATCTGATAAATGGTGCTTACCATAGAAGTTACAGCTAGCTCGCTACAAAGTGTTCATGGGGCATAGCGAATCACGCTTTCCCTCCTCAAATTCATGTCAGTGCTGCCAGTCTCATGATTGAGCTTTGGTCATTTTTGACTTGACGCTTGAATATCTGAGTCCTGGAAATAAAAACCAATTTTTTAGTTATTCACTAGGTATTTAAATACGATGTATGAAAAAAACAATTTCAACTATTAGCTAAACTTGAAATTTATTCAGAATATTAATGGTGGGCACCCCTTCCCCCAACTTCTTTTTTTTCTTCAATAATTACCCCCTTTAGTAAATACACACGCGTACATACAATTATCGTCTCAATTATACATGACACGGAAGATAATTGCTATCTGTTGAGTTAAAAATAGAAATTGTTGCGAACGCTATTTTACTCAGATATCTCTATACCTGGCCATCTGCTTTGAAGCTAGCGAAAAATATACGATCTGAAGCATTTCAAGTCAGATGTTTACTGGATATTAAATAAGTGCCATTTTTAAACATCCTTCAAAACTGAATTCTCCCTCCTAGCTTTATTTTTAACCCCAATTATTAAGTTCGGTTAAGCTATGAATGCATATAGGCATAAAAGTGCAGCTTTTTGACGCATCAGTCACACACCCCTCCCCAACAATGCCACAACAATGAGCCAAAAACACATAGAAAAAAGGTGCATAAGAAACATTTAGAGCCGAATAGGCTATTCGGCTCTAAATGTTTCTTATGCACCTTTTTTCTATGTGTTTGTGGCTAATTGTTGTGGCATTGTTGGGGAGGGGTGTGTGACTGATGCGTCAAAAAGCTGCACTTTTATGCCTTAATGCATTCATAGCTTAACCGAACTTAATAATTGGGGTTAAAAATAATGCTAGGAGGGGGAATTCAGTTTTGAAGGATGTTTGAAAATGGTACTTATTTAATACCCAGTAAAAATCTGACTTGAAATGCTTCAGATCGTATAGTTTTCGCTAGTTTCAAAGCAGATAGCCAGGTATAAGGATGTCTTGGTAAAATAGCATTCGCAACAATTTCTGTTTTTAACTCAACAGATAGCAACTATCTTCCGTGTCATGTATAATTGAGACGATAATTGTATTTACGCGTGTGTATTTACTAAAGGGGGTAATTATTGAAGAAAAAAAAGAAGTTGGGGGAAGGGGTGCCCACCATTAATATTCTGAATAAATTTCAAATGTAGCTAATAGTTGAAATTGTTTTTTTCATAAATCGTATTTAAATACCTAGTGAATAACTAAAGAATTGATTTTTATTTCCAGAACTCAGATATTCAAGCGTCAAGTCAAAAACGACCAAAGCTCAATCATGAGACTGGCAGCACTGTCATGAATTTGAGGAGGGAAAGTGTGATTCACTATGCCCCACGAACACTTTGTAGCGAGCTAGCTGTAACTTCTATGGTAAGCACCATTTATCAGATAGCTTAGGGGGTTCAGTTGCACAGGGGATTCAGTTGTATGGTGGTTTGGTTATACGGGGGTTCGATTATACGGGGGTTCAGTTGCACAGAGGGTTCAGTTGTACCGGGGTTTGGTTATACGGGCGGTCGATTATACGGTGAGTTCAGTTGCGCAGGGGGTTCAGTTGTACGGGAGGTTGGGTTATACGGGGGTTTGATTATACGGGGGTTCAGTTGCACGGAGGTTCACTTGCACGATGGTTCAGTTACACGGGGTTTAGTAAAATGGGCTGGAGTTGCATGGGGGTTGAGTTACATGAGGGTTCAGTTAAAGAGGGCTCAGTTGCATAGGGGTTCAGTTGCTTGGGGTTCAGTTGCTAGTGAATATTTATCGGGGCTTTTTAGATGTTCATTTTTTTCAATGTAATTAATAACATGAAAAAAGTAATTAGTGAATATAATGCTAGGAGGGGAATTTAAGTTTTGAGGGTGGGGTGAAAAATGGACATAGTTTTTTAACTTTATAAAATAATGCTTATTTCACATAGAAAATAAACACTTTTTCTATAGATTAATGAATTAGAAGCGCCATCAACATCAGGTCATGAAGCATCCATTTTTAGTGGACCTGAACCATTCATCGCACCACCAACGGAGTTTAGGGATGAGCTTACACTTGTTCTTGATAATATGGAGTGGAATAGAGGTTTTCTAAATGATTGTTTTGGGGACATGGCCAGCCTATATGATCTAACCTGTGACATTGGCATGGTGGAGGACCCGGAATGGACAGATAGATTGATGAGAGAGCATTTAGGTGATGTTAGTAGTACTAGTGCCTCTAAACCGGGTCCTCATAAGGTAATTCCCTCACATGACTATACAGGCTGGCTAGATCAGCTATTCTCAAACAACCTGTAAGACATAAAAACTAGCCTAGGGGATTTCATGCCACGTCCATCCAATGCAATTGAACAGACTGGGGGTGGTGCTATTGACGATTCTATGCAAATCCCCACCATTCTGGTTGATGATACCGCTAGTACTAATAATAGTATAACATCATCACAAGTATCCCCACTTCCAGATTTTTTTCTTTTCAACTCTGCCTTGTACCATACAAAAGTCTACAGCGCCAAATTCGGTGACCCATTTAACTCTCTAGTGTCAGGGGATATAATAAGAGATTCCCTGGACATTAGCCATTTATATGTTAACAAGATTCGAGCCCTTCTTGAACAACAGATGGGGATGTGGGGTGGAAGGGAGAGTTTAAAAGCATCAATAGCACTAAAAATATTTTTTTAAATAAAAATGCGAGCGAGCTGTATTCGAAATACTTGCACACAGAGATGTTGGCAATTCGCCCGCATTTATTAAATTATGAGGAGGTTGTTTTAGACTGGGTTAATAGTATTCAAACTAAAGTGGCTAATTATAACGAGGGGGGTAGTGGGTCGGTGGTTTTATTTATTGAGAGTTTAAATAGTAATATTTTTAGATTTAAAAAGGATTTTATTTTAAGAGGTGGGCATGGGGAGGGGTCTATAGTTTTAAAATATCATTCAGATTTAGAGGGATGCAAGGGGGTAAAACGAATCTGTTTTGATACGAGGCTACAGTGTTTCAAGTATGCATTTTTAATTGGCGCCTACAGACCTCTTCAAAAAGATGCATCTAAGAAAAAGTTGGATTACTTGGCAGTTAATGGTAGGGAGGTTCAATGCTCCCCATAGTAGATTTTAATTGTTTAAATGGTCAATTTTCTGTGACACTAAAAGGAATAGATATTTTCGAGCGGGCTAATGCACATTTAAAGATTGGTGTCACGGTATTGCAGTATGAAACAGAATTTAAGGAGGGCCACCGTTCCGATAAGAAGAACGTATTATATCCAGTAAGGGCTCCTTCAATTGAATCAGTGGAGCATTGGGTGTGGCTTCTATACACGCCACCCACAAAGCCTGATTCAATTGGACATTTTAATCCAATTACTGATATTAGTAGGGTTTTGGGAGAGGGCAAGAAACAGAGTACACGTTATTACTGTCCGACATGGCCTGTCCCGATTTTGGACTGATTTAAAGTTAAAGAATCACATGAAACACTGTAAACGTCATGGATACCAGGCTTTCGAGATGGTAAGCGGAGATAGAGCGATCTTACGTTTTAAGAATTTCCAGAACACGCTCCTACCGAGCAAAAAGATCGCTTTGGACTGCGAGCCCCGACTCACAGACGTATACGGTTCGTCAAAGCCAAATCGTGTTAAAATACATGAAGCCATAGGGGTCTCTTACGCTCATGCGCAACGAGATTCCAATAGTACCATACAAGTGCTGGATGTAGTTGAGATGTTGGGCGGCGAAGACTGCGTGCGCTCGGCATTGGTCAGTCTAATCAAAACAGCAAACGGTACAATTTTGCGCCTTCGTTACACAAACTATCCTATGCTCCTATCACCAGATGACAGATTGGCCCTTAAAAATCGTAAAATATGTTGGGTTTGCAAGATGGAATTTGATGATGGTGTAGGGAATGGGGGGAGGAGGAAGGTGATCGACCACGATCATTTATGGCAGGAAATTACATCGGGGGGGGGGAGTAACTTTAAATGGGATCCACATCAGTCGTGCAATTTAAACGTTAGTCAGCAATATTTCGTACCGGTTTTTATACACAATTCCAATTATAACTTAAAGTTTTTTTTACCGGCGTTTGCCCGCATTGCCAAGGGTGGAGGTGTAGATAACGCATGGATAGATGGTTCTTTTCATATAATATCATACCCAAATCATCGGAGAAGCTACTGCTGCTAGAATTCATGCGGAAAACAGTTGACAAGGGTAACACGTGCTTGAATAAGATCCGTTTTTTTACTCTTTCAGTTTCTTCCCCAAATCCTTAAGTCAATTGATTCAGGTACAGAAAAGTGACAATTTTGATAGCTTCCCCCTCCTGAAACAGCGCCTCCCCAATGATTAAATTTATTATTTATTAACGTATAAGGGCATATATGCATATAATTATAACCACTCAGCCTCGAGGCTAGATGAGGTGTCATTACCGCCCATTGAAGCTTTTTACAATGCTCTTACTGAGAGAGAGAGCACCATTAGCGACTATGAATTTGCTAAGAGGGTTTGGGCAAAGGGGCGTGTGTAAAAATGGTTAAGGTTATTACAAACTGTACTTGAACAGTGACATACTCACTCTTCTGGACATTGTTTGCAAAAATACGGATAAAATCTATGAGGAATTTGGGTTTGGATTTAGGGTAATATTTTTCCACTCCTCATCTTGTGATGGACTTGATACTTAAAATCAGCAAAGAAGAAATAGGTCTGATCGCCGATGTGGATCAGCATCTGTTTGTACAGAGATCAATGAGGGGTGGGTATGTTTTTCACGGGGACCGTATCATGAAAACTGATCCGACCGGACAGCACACCGATGTAAAGTCAGGCGCAAATTTTTGGATATGAATTCTCTTTACCCATCGGCAATGTCTCAATACTGTTTGCCGTGTGGCAATTATAAATGGCTTAACAATCCATGTGCTTCTAATTTCCCCGACATTGCTAGCGTTGAGGAGAATGGAGCACAGGGATGGTTTTTTTAAATTGACGGTGAAATACCCATGGAAATCCATGACTCGGTACAAGACTGTTTTTCCGTGCATAAATAGACCGGTGGGTAGGGACTCTCTGAGCCCCTACAATTTATCTTTAGTAGAGGATGGGAGTATGCACTAGGTACCTTTAAAACAAAAACTAATTGCCAATCTCAACCCGAAACAGAATATCGTCATACATCATGGTATATTGTAATGGATGGTGTCCAATGGTTTCAAGGTCACAAATATTCATAGAGCCTTCCAATTTGATCAAAAGCCCTACATTAAAACGTTTATTGACACCATTGTCAGTAAACGTTCACTAGCGAAAACGAAAGTTGAAAAAGATCTATAAACTCATTTTGAACTCAGCCTTCGGTAAAATGTGCGAAAGCGTATGAAACAGAAGTCAATGTGACATTGTAACCAATCCAAAAGATTGTGCTCGAATCATTTCGGAACCAAACTTCACATCTTTCACAATCATAGACTCTGATATGGTGCTCCTACATCGCATGAAAATAAACATTGTTTTAAATAAAAATATTACAGGTGGGAGTGCAATAGCGGAAATATAAAAAAACTCATGTTGTCATTTTATTATAATGTATGCAAGGTACAGGGGCCGATTGAGGGACAAGTTGAAGTGTATTATGGGGACACTGATTCACTCCTGTTAAAAGTTAAAACTGAAAACCTATTGAATGATTTGGAAAATGGCGAGTACATTAGCTCACGAATGGACTACACCAATTGGGATGAATCCCTCTACCCAGAGCTATTAAAACGCCCGGCCCCAAATCAATTGTTAATGTTAAAATCTGAAACGGGTAGCGATCTGATATCCAGTGGTGTGTTTCCTGGGCGGAAGGTATACTCTGCGGAAATGCACATCAAGGATAACCAACGAGGTTGCATGGCGGTACCCGCGCCCATTATGATTAATAATTTCGGTCCGAGCTTCTACCGACACACTTTTTAACGTAGTCATGTACCGGGGGCAAAAGTCATGGCGATTTATTCTGTACGAGTCCGGGCCTGCCCAGCTCTTTCGTAGAAAAACGTCAGGTCGGCTGCGTTAACCGAAGCCTATACAGTTCAAGATGCCGTGAAGATACTATCACACGGTCACTATTTAAATGTTGTATTTTTTATTATAAATAAATTTAAAAAAAAGTGTATTTTTTCATGTTTAATGTGTTTTTTTCATGTTCAATGTAGTATTTATAAAGTGCTAATACTTTTATGTATAATAAATGAAAATGTGATTCTTTATTGATTTTGTTCTCATTATTCTTGAACGGTGTTCTAATAGGGAAATTATTTAGTCATTAGACAACTATAGTCAACAGTTAGTTGTAGGTGAATTGTTGAAGGGAACATGTATCAATTTAAAACGCCATTCAGATCACTTCTGTGTAGGCCATCAACGTCAGGCAAAACAATACTCTTAACTAAAATAATTAAAAATTGCGATAAAATGTTTGTGGAAAAGCCGAAAAAAAATCTACTATTGTTACAGTTTTTGGCAGGAGTCATACGAAAAAATAAAAGCAATTGGCATAGTGGGGTTGGTGCCTATACTATTCATACAGGGACTTGATGTTTTCAACATTATTGAACCAAACTCTTGGCTGATTATTGACGATATGGCTGAATCTATTGAACAATGGTCCCAGGCTACAACTGTTCACTGTTCGCTCTCATCATGAAAAGATTTCCGTTACTCTGGTTCTACACAACCTCTTTCACCCGAGCAAATGTATGTGAACACTTGCATTGAATTGCACCAACTATATCATCTACAGAGTTGTTCGTGGTCCTTGCTTATTAATGACTCTCAACAAGCAAATATATCCAGTCACCCCAACATGTCTGCTCTCAGGGCATAATAAGGCAACAGATACACCTTACTACTACATCCTATGGGATCTTAATCAAAACAAACTTGAGGGTTCGCGTGTAGTCACATATATTTTAGATAATGAAATTACAGTATATCTCCCCTTGAACAGTAAAAAAGGCTATTAGTTGCTATCATGACACTGAAGAAACTACATGAAAATAGACATCTATTTTCAGTTCTAAGCACTTCAAAACCCTCGCTTAGGAAAGCCATACTCAAACATGGTATTGACAATGATTTCATTAATATAATATCCGAACTTTGTTTAAATTTGACCGAGGGCAATGTTCAACTGCCAGAAGGAGTTAAGCAACAGGCAAAGCAACATCGTTCCATTGTACGTACATTGGCCTAAAAAAACAAAGGAAAGAATTTTAAAAGGAAACGTCTTCTTCAGGCTTTTTCACACTTTTACTGCCAATAATTGCAGGACTTGTAAACAGTTTTCTCTAGAGAATGGCAAAACCCTATAAATTGACACCAATAGAACTCGCTCTCTCACCCGTGGAACGCTTTAAGGACAATCTGAGTAAATTCATTGACAACGAGAATATTGAGGATGATAAAAAACTGCTTTTACTTCAAGATGCACTTCGCCGAGTGGACAAACATAAGCCCTATCGTGCGAAGGCCAGTGGTATTGATCACAAAAAAGAATCATCTCCTCAGGATTCTGCTGCTGCTGCTGTAACAAAATTAAAGAAGGGGTAATTGTATTAAACTGTTTTGAAATTTGGAAATCTAATGCCCAACTCATATCGTTAACAAAGTAAACGACTCCTAACAAATCTCATGGAAAGCGGTTAAGATCATATTCAAGTTGAAAGCAATGGGAAAGGGATTATAATTCAGGGCAAGAGCTATAATCTACTTGATTTAATCTATGATATGGTTACAAAACGTAAAAGACTATTATCATTTGACGCTCATCTATACAACTTTCTAAATACATTAAACTTCCCAAAAATCCCTATTAGCAATACGCCAATTTCAAAAAAAAATAAATGAGCATGCATCCTCAACACCATTAAAATATGAACATGAAGAAGAAGATTTTAAATCAATCTTGGAAAATACTAGCACACCTAGTGGAAACTTGACAATGGTGAGGAGGAGCACACCATTGATAGCTAGACAAAAGCGAAAACGTATCAAGTCAATGTCGCCATCATCCCCATCGCCAACCACTAGTATACAAAAGGGTAGCGAACGTTACACTACACGTTTACATTCAAAATGGTTGAAGTTCTGAAAAGTGCTTATGAAAATATTGGTGAAGCGGGAAGTTTAAGTTCCCCCACCACTCTTTCCAAAGTCACTGGTGTTCACATTAAAAGTGTACAAGTCTATCTACAAAATGAGTCAAGTTACACTCTGCATAGAAATCGTAGGCTTCGTGCTAATCATTATCGAAAAACTAAAGCCTTTTTCCCATTGCATTTAATGCAAGCAGATCTCTTAACTCTAGATGAGATTCAAAGACGTGACAATACACCGTACAAGTACATTCTACTTGCAATCAGTGTTTATAGTCGTTATTTATATGCAATTCCATTGCGGTCAAAGAGAGGTGTTGAAGTTGCTCATGCTCTAGAAAGTATTTTCGGGCAGGATTCGTATATAAAAAATTCTAACGGATCGCGGTAGTGAATTTTTTAATCCCCATGTTGCAAAAGTATTAGTGAAATATAGCACACTGCTCTATAATAGTCATAGTCCTATAAAGGCTGCATTGGCCTAACGATTGATAAGAACTATTCGACTTTTAATTTTAAAATATTGTACATTGAGAAATACATCTGCTTCTGTTCAAGATTTAGATACAATCATGCTGATTTATAATCAACGACCTCATCGATCATTGTCCAATTCATCCCCAATGGAAGTTCATCATTCTGATCATGATAAAATTGACACCTTTCTTAAACAATATTCCAATGAAACCATTGTCAATAAAAAAATTCAATGTTGGCTATACTGTTCGAATTAATAGAACAACTAATGTTTTTGAACAGGGTAATTACTTGTGGTACACAGAACTTTTTAAAGTGGCAAAAATCCTAGACACTAAACCAATACCTTATCGTCTCCGCAACACCAAAGATGAAGAGATTCTTGGCGGTTTTTATGACTATGATTTACATTACCTCACCTGTTGACACTGAAATTACTATTCTCAATGATAATCTGAGAGATGTTCTAGGCTTTAAACAGAGTATGATCAATGGGAAACACGCTGGCACTGTTTACGGGATGGATCAAGTTATTTTGGCTGATTATCCACCTGGTTTCGCCTCGGACTCTTGCATATTTCTCTATGCATCTTTTGTGGAAACGTCAAGAGTTGGTAATTCAAATATCCCCCTCCTACGTGTTCTTGAACGAAAAACTTGTTCATCACTATAATATAAAGCATCTTCAGTATGTTCCTGTAAACACTTCGTATTTGGAACTCTGTCAGTTAACACTAAGAAGTGAATTGGGTGATCCTTTGGCCATAACAAAAGGTTTAGCAGTGATTACATCTCATTTTGGACCATTTGTCGGCGACACCACCTCCTAAAATGAACAATAGAAGAATTCCATTTGTCTGTCTCGATATCAATTGTTATGTTGATGCTCTGAGTCCACGTCAAATAGGTCATGGATTACACTACTACAAGGGGCGTACTACAATATCTGGCTTTGGTCTTGGTAGTTGGTTTGCTAGGCTATTTTGTTCTGCACTACCCCTTGCCAGAAAATATCTTGTACATGCTGCATCAAATTTTGTTGCCTCAACACTACAGGAGTGGGGGTCGGGTAAGAATTTCAATGAGGGTGTTAATAAAAATATTAGATCTTCCGTAAGAGCCGTTGGTGAGAAATTAAAATCTCAGCAAAATGCGAAGGGATTGAAAAGGATGCGTGCTCGTCATTCACTCATCAGCCTCTACCAAGGCGGAAAGCGAAGGACATCAACAAGGACTTTGAGAAATAAAACGAGGAAGACCAATAAGAAGAAGACAAAGAAAAAGATTGTTAGATCAAAGAAGGATTTCTTCTGTTAAGATGACTTCTCTCCGCCATAAGGAATCACATCCATCAATCAGTTCTTCATTGAATCTGTTCAATGCTGAAAATGTTGATGCCAGTGTCAAGTATGGCTACTATGAACAATTTCATCCCCAGAAACCCCTCTCGGAAAATATACACTTTCAAATATTTTCCAATGAAGACTATTTCATTGATTTGTCATCAACATTCATTGATTTAAATGTTGCGGTGAAGAAAAAGTCAGATAACACAACTCCAAATACTGCCGATGGTCTCTCCTACGAAAACGGTATTCTACACAACCTGTTCAAACAAATTAATGTGTTTATTAATGGAGCATTGTTGAGCACTAGCAATAATTTATCCAACTATGCAAGCTACATACAATTTATGATGATGGCACCAAAGGCATATAAGGAGTTGATAGGACAGTCATACTATGAATACACATGAGGACAGGCTATGAATATCGATCAAGTGTTGATACTGACGGTGAGTTGACTACTGCAGTGACCCAGGAGTATCATCTGGTTGGAAAATTAAATCATGTGATATTCAAATTATCCCAATGGTTACCCCCCAATGTCAAGATTGATATAAAGTTGCAACTGGCCCCGTCGAATTTCATTTTGAGAAAACACTTCCTGCAGCACCAGATGCAAATGTCCTTATCACATCGGCAATTCTACACGTCCGAAAACAACAGGTTATGAGCTCTTTTGCATTGGCAGTGGAAAAGCTAAGAGCCAATGGCAACTTTATTAAACTTCCAGTCCCCCATACGATCACCAATCAACGTCACATTGCCACCGGCTCTCTTAGCTACACCGATTCATCATTTATCAATCGAGAAATCCCATCAAAATTGGCTTTGGCCCTTGTGAATAGTGGCAGTGCCGTTGGATCCTGGACTGAATCCCCCCACGATTTCAATTTTTTCGGTCTATCTAGCCTTGTGTGCAAAGTGAATGGTATTCCACTGTACACTCTATCATTTTACAAAAAATCCTATAGAACTCTGTACGGGTTGACCATGCAATCCCTAGATCGTGACTCCCAAGTATTTGAAAATGGAATAACCGATTCAATGTTTTCAAAAAATCATGGCGTAATTGTTTTAGACCTGTCAGGGACTCAAGATATGATCATAATACGAACAGGAAATGTACGTTTAGAGAGCACGTTTGCCGATCCTTTGACTGAGAGTATTACGCTAATATCATTGAGTCAATTTGAAACCTATTGGGGAATCACACTTGACAACAGTGTTCTACTAGACCTAGCACCATGAACACAAACCAAACAATCAACGTATTTAGTATGGACCCATACATGTCCCAGTGCAAGTCCTATTGCATACCATCGGACTTCATTGAAAAAATTCCAAGTGTTAACAATACCCTAATCATTGTTAATAGCAGTCCATTGACTTTGAAGACAGGCCATTGGCTATGCATCTTTCAACCAGCGAAGAATATTGAATTTTTTGATCCTCTTGGCCTATCATATAAATTCTACACTCCACACATCAGTAACCTTATTGAGAGTAGTGGGAAAACTATTATTCAAAATCAAAGGAGAGTACAGGATTTAAGACTAAGACATGTGGCTTTCATGCTCTACTCTTTTTCATGTTCAGGTGTCGTGGCTATACCTACAAGCAGTTTCTCGACATCTATGTTGACTTACCTCGATTGAACGACTTTCTAGTGGAAAATATACTTACATGCGTGTTTAATATTGATTTTAGTGCCCTACTAATAAAATGTTATAAAAATTTATGTGAAATTTTTTATTAATAAATGAAAAATGTATATACATTATAAAAATGACTTTTTCTATTCTTTAGATTTTCTCTTTTACTAAGTATAGGTATTTGTCGATAACAACTAATGCGGGTAGATTACCTGAATTCACAGTATACTGATCCTGATGTGCTGCAATGTCAGGGTCGCATTTTCTACAATAGATTGTAACCTCACTCTTGTCATATCTCTTTGTATAGTCAATGATACTATTCTCATTCATTCTGTAGTATTCACATGTTTCAATTTGCTTATTTGAAGCAATGTAACAAACAGTGTCCTAAAGTGGTGAATCACATTCCGTCACAGCAAAATAAAAATCCGTGGGCTTATAATCATAGTAGCCATTGTCTTCACAACGATGACGTAGAAACCAAATTCTTTTGTTGTTCCAATAGTTGAATCGCTGACCCGGCTCCTCGTCCCAAAACAATCTAAAACCACGACGATACCAATCTCGTAGCAGTAAACTAAAATCACGCTTAGGATTCTTTCCAATCATACCAGTATATGTATTCTCCCACTGATTACATTTATCATATTGGCAAATCGAGCATAGGTGCCCTCTAGGATGAGAGTCACACACCCCTTCAAGACATGAATTACAACCTTTAATTTGTACAGCATATCCTCTATGCAATTTACACGGGTTGCATAATCTGCTCGTTTCATCATACTCATCAATCATTGTACAATTCTCACATGATGACCAGCTGCCCAGTGTGTGCATGCATAGTGCACATGAATGGAAGATTTTTTCATATGCTGAAACTCTCATTGTCACAACGAAAATGAACTAGCAACAACAAATTGAGTGCGATAGAGAGAGAGAGAGGAGGAAATGATCCTTGAACGGAATCTTTCTCTCGAAAAAAAGTCCTAAATTTCTATACTGGTGTTTAAAAGAAAATCCACTATATCATTTTGTCTTGTCGTGATTTATATGTGAATAAATTGTGTAAATACATTTGTACCACAACGTAAAAGCTTCATGCAATAGTCTAATGACAGAGAATCAGTTTTCATTATATCGACAAGCATTCCCTGAGAAAATATCTTCCTTTGAATAGACAGCTCCAGAAAATCATCATCTAGAATCAAACGTTTTTCCATAAACACAAGATTCCCCATGATTCGCTCTTTCTCAAATCTATCCATTTTTTAGAGTCCTAGCACTCTCACAACCAACTTCAGACTAACCAGAATTTTTTATACTCTTAAAATACACGCTTATCTACTATAGAAAGAAAAATATCGTTGATTTAGAAACAGTTTTATTGAACATAGGTACAACAATAATAATCAATGATTCAATTTGTTTTGATCAATATATTTCACTGGTGCATCTAATGCAGGATGAAGTCTATTTATATGAAAAGTGTTCAGTTTCATAGGAAAACATAATTGCTCCTCCATTTTAAATTTGCTCAATGATATCACGTATCTATTATAAATATCATCCCATTCAAGGCATATTCTACAGCCTCCGTTTATTTCCACAGCCACGTTTGGTACTCGTATATCTTTACTGCTGCCGGCTCCACCATCAACCTCCAATAGTGTAAATGCTCCACTCATTTTCTCTACTAATATCCTCTTAAATAAACTATTCTCCTTGAATTCAATTCTCTTACAAATACGAATTGCAATGAAAATTACTCCTTTTATTCGAATCCAATTATCAATCAAGTTATCGAATATGGAGTAACATCCGCTTTCTCTGATTGCCCCTAAAAATGGGTGTTGCCTCAAAAAGCAGTCTGGTTGCGCTATACAATCACAATTATACTTTCCAAACGTGTTTGTTCACTTTATAGGTATATAATATAAAAGGATTGGCCGCTGTTTGTAATGTGCACGTCAAACTGCACTGTATATTCATGCCGAAGGCTTGTGTAATTACATGTGTAATCACCGTCAATAGGACTATCACTACTCAAACTCTTTATATATTTTTGTAGATCTTCTCGTTATCACCCACCTAACTTCAAGAATAAAATAAAAATTAAGTCATTTTCTCATATGCTTTTTCTTTTATGTATTTTCCAATACTTCCCCCTCCCCCAAAAAAAATCAGTTGTGTACCGATTCAAAGCCACAGAAAAGCCGAGATTTGTACTCTTCCATACTAGGAGACTTATGAGAAATAGAAAGCAAGATTCGATGCAGTTTATATAGAAATGAACAGTCCAGTGAAGACTGGGCTGTTTTTGAATATTTGCCAAAAGTACGAAATTAAATGACTAACAATGAAAATCAAACAGTAAAAAACCTTAGCTGAAGAACAAGCTCTTGGCAACAAGGTAACAAGAAAAATTCTTAGAATAGAATATAGTTATAGCTGAAGAACCGACAGAATATGCTAAATCTGCACGTGAAAACAATCATTAGCATTTTCTTTTTAAAATATCATTTTTCCTTTTACAAATATCTCATACGATTTCCAAGATACATTTCAAATAGTTTTTTGACTGCTAAGAAAATCCTTTTCAAGGTTTTGTATTGAATTAATTTTAATTTTAATTTCCTTCACTCCTAAAAACAACAGCAACTGAATAAAAAAAACCTACTAAAACCACCATAATAACTTTTGCAACGTGATGGTTATGCACAAATTCGCTAAGTATTACCAGACAGCAAAATCATTTAAAAAATAGATTATATTTTCATTAATAAGATATATTATACCATCTCAAACACCAAAAGCACGAAGAACAATAGGGAAATCCTTTTGCAAGACAGTGTAGATAATTTGAATGAATATTTCGGCCCTATGTCCAAGGGCCGTCCTCAGCAAGACAAAAAAAAATATAAAAGAAAACAGACTCACAACAACATTTGACGAATAAAACCAAAAATTAAAATTTTTTCAAAGCAGTCCTAGCATCCTTACTTCAGTGAAGTTCAACCAGGACTGATAAAAGTAGAAAACAAAACACCATCTGTAGAAAAAAACTGTAGCCGAAAAACTAAAACGCAAAAATTGGAGGAAGCAGCACCCACCTAAAAGGCTTGGAAGAATTCTACAAGATTAGAACAGATTTTCTTGTAGAACAGAATTCTTCAAGATTTTAGTGTGCAAGAACAGGCTTTAAATCATGACGAGTCTACAACAATGTAGACATTGTCAACAAAGCAAAATAGAACATATTTTCAAAAAAATCATAAAAAGTTTAATATTCTGAGGTCTTTCCTCTTCTCTTTGTTTCTGAAGTGGTTTCTAGTCTGAAATTGTTTCTAGTTTGAAGTAGTTCTAGGACATAATCTTACACAAAAATTAGTTTCAGGGACACAAAATTATATAAAAAAAAATGTATACTGTGTGGAAACAAAGGATTCACAAAAAGGAAAATATTTAAAATTCTGATATTTTGTGGAGAGGGGTTGTCCCAAGCCCCATTTTCCCCTTGTGTATATGCCAACCCTGGTCGTATTATTACTGCTGATTTAGCTCATTTAATGAGCTTTAGTTGAATTGCAGAATCTGCTAGAATTAGAAAAAAACTTGATCTATTTTGTGATATTATAGCCAGGAGTACGAAATTAATTGAACCAAAGGAAACTTTATCATTAATATTTAGATCACTTAATCTTAATTGAATTTGCCGTAAATGCTGTTATTATAGCCTTTTCTGTAAATTAGAATTTTTATGATGGTAATACATTAAATAGAATATAAAGTGCTGAAATACGAAATAATCATTTTGCTCTTAACACTTAAAGGACAAAATAAATTATTAGAAAACCGTACACATATTGTGAAATATTAATTCTTACTTGGCCGTATATAATACGGGATATGAAGTATATTAAAAACATTACATGCTCTATCGTTTTAGAAATTGGGAAAAGGACAAAATCAATTAGAAATCATAAAAGCTTCCTTTTGTATCACTACTTTCTATCTCTCTTTTTTCGAATGAAAGATCTATTTTATTAGTTCAAAATAATACACAGAAGAATTTCATTTCGTTTTTCTTCAGCTAATTTTCCGAGTTTTCAAAAACCTCAAGACAAGGTAATAAAATAGCGTCAAAGGAAATTTGCCGACTAGCAAAAAAAGACTGGTAACAGAAGGCGTTTGAGAAACCTGGTGTGAATTCGGAAACAGTTGGAACTCGAACTGCTTTCAACGGCTAAAATCTATACCCCATATAACAAGACAAAGACAAATTTCAGAAAACAAGATGAAGAGAGAGAAAAAAAAGCAGTGAACCCTAAAATATAAAAAAAGAGAAAAATGTAGTGTATTTGTAAAAAACAGTTATGATCAAAATTTTTTGGTCTATTTGGTTTGAAATTTAATATAAAAGAACCAATCTATTTCTGTCTTTTTTCATGACTTCAAAACTTGACATAGTGGCAATAGGGTAAATACAACTCGGCGAGGTTGGTCTGTGTTCTGTGCCCCATAGTTTTTAACTGTTATTGCTTGGGTAATCAAGATTTCTGTCACAGGCGTCGAAACAAGCCCTAGCTTCTCCATCAGTATTCTTGATTACACAGAGAATATGGTTTTTCTAGAGAACTGTATACACCGAGTAGAAAATATGCTGTGCAACGTTACTCTCAATACTGAGGTGGTTACTCTGAAGATAAGCAAAGAAAAATTTTAAATTCTCAAGACCTTTGGAGATGTTTTAGAAGGTTGCGTTTTCCTCGATAATACCCGCTTAGCCTAGTAGTTGCAGTGAAGAAGTGCAGAGAAGAATACGGTTGAAGACGAAATTTCAGATCTCCTAGACATCTGTCCACTCGTTACTTCTTTACGGATGTGACACTTGGCCTTTCAAGGCCACGGATGTTCATACTATCACTGTGTTTGACCACTCCTGTCTGGGACACATCCTTAGCATTTCTCTTCAGAATAGTCAGTAACACCCAAATTAAACTATGTTGCCACCAGAAGTATGACATTAAAGCACCACCTATCCAGTTTTGGCAGTGTCTGTCGAAAACCAGATGATGCCTTAACTAAACAAGCGCTAACCAGTAAACCAATCACACACCGGAAAAAGAGGCACAATGGGCAAGTAAAGACACAGTAACAGTGCTATGTCTACACAGCAGAGGCAGACCTAGAGCTGATTGGCAACCTTCGTTGTCACGAGCACAGATGGGGCAAACACTGGCTAGCGATGTTCAAACCCCCACAATTTATCTAGCGACTTGGCACTCTATCGTCAGTCAAGTCATAGCACCGAGGAGAGCTGAAGAACTTACGTCCTAATACAAGCACAAGTACGTAGAACTAAGAGGAGCATACAATACGTTGTTGTTTGGCATCCTTATTGGGTATATTTTTAGGGACAAGTATGGGACAAAGCACAAGTCTGTTGAATTGAGACGGAGCATAGAACACGATGTTTTTTGGCATCCTTATTGAGTATACATTTAGGGAATAATTTGACTAGCTTACAACATTACTCTTTTTTTCTTTGATAAAAATATACAACATATTGGGAAATTTTTGTCTATAAGACAAAAAGGTAGCTCAATAGAGGCATAACAATTACTGAAGCCTCCAAAATCCCATTTTGGCGTCAGATTTAAAATTCTTTCTACACTAGATTCAATTGGCTCTCCCAAGCCAAAGTGCTGTTTTTCTTTTCTGAAAATGGTTTTACGCACTGAATATACATTTTTGGTGAAATACCTTTTAGGAGAAAATTGTTCAAAATTGCAAGATCAATGAAATAATTTTTGTGCAAAATACAATCAATGTCGTATCCAGGGGGTGGGGGTTAAGGGTATTGAACCCCCTCCCCCCGAAATGTTAGTCCGACTCATAAAAAATGTAGCAAAAATGAATATAAACATAGTGTTGATGTGTTTTGGATTTTTTTTGTGAAGTCCCTCCGAAAAAATCCTTCTATAGCCCCCCCCCCTCTCCGAAAAAAAAAATCCCGGATACAACCCTGAAAACAATTGTTTTCTTTCAAAATTGT
The DNA here is from genome assembly GCF_049724085.1 of Artemia sp. Qi Xiang Cuo. Lineage (NCBI taxonomy): Eukaryota > Metazoa > Arthropoda > Branchiopoda > Anostraca > Artemiidae > Artemia > Artemia sp. Qi Xiang Cuo. Next base: position 60,820,595 of record NC_142810.1, read on the forward strand.
ATTATCCTTTTGTAAGAGTACGTGTAAGATTGCGTGTTTTTTTTTCTCGTATAAAACAAGAATTTTGCAAATGTACTACAGATTGCCCTTACAAGATCTTACTACAAGATCCTTCGTTACTGATAATATTAACAAAAATCTTTTATTTTCTCCCCACTAAAAAAAAGTAATTAAGAAACAAAGTAGCAGTATAAAAAAGGAAAAAAAATAAACAAAAACCACGGAATGGCAAACAAAAAGAAAGAAAGAAAAATCCAGGATGGTGCAAACATAATTGCTTGGACCACGCTGCATTTCCATTCATGATCAAATGAAATAATAATATAATAGTGTGAAAAACCTATAATTAACGAAGTGAAGTTAGACAACTTTACTGTCTTAATTAGAAGTTTTAGCCAGTATTATATTTTCATTTCATTTTAATTGTAAATGGCAGAAAGAAAAGACACTAACAAAAAATAAAATTAAAGCAAAAAATGTCCCGCTAAAAGATGACGCCGGATTATTCTGGTAAGTGAAAGAGCGTGTTCGATAACTTCTCAAACAACATAATAATATCAGTAGTTCCAAATTTGGCAGTAACGTTACAGCGTAAACACCCATATCAGAGGCAACATTCCAGCGTTTCCTGTAGTAATGAGCCATCTGTCTTTTATATATGACTTATTCCCAACTCCCTATTTTTCCCCGGGCGCTTTCTATGGATGGGGATTGTCGTAGAAAGTTGGGAGGGAGCTTCATTTGACTGGAGATTGAAAATTTTAGTGGCTTTTCTAAATTTTACGTAGTGATCGGTTTGCAGCCGCCCTCCTCCTGTGCCGTCTTATATACATGGCTTTCAGTAGCTACCATGAAATTTGATCGATATTGTAAGAAAACAATTGTGTCCAAATTAGTCAAACAGTTCGTGGTAACGAACTGTAAGTAAGGAGCGACCCGGCTCAATGGTAACCGAAACTCTAAAAAACGGGATTTTGATACCAATAGATACATCAAAAGAATCAGATTTTAATTCTGATTTCAAATATATAAGTTTCATTAAGTTTAATCTTACCCATCAAAAGTTACGTGCCTGAGAAAATTTGGCTGATTTTCGAAAAAAGGGGGAAAGACCCCTAAAAGTTATAGAACCTTAATGAAAATCACACCATCATATTCAGCGTATCAGAGAACCCTACTGTAGAGGTTTCAAGCTCCTATCTACAAAAATGTGGAATTTTACATTTTTTGCCAGAAGAAAGATCACGGATGCGTGTTTATTTGTTTGTTTGTTTGTTTGTTTGTTTGTTTTTGTTTTTTTTTCCCCAGGGGTGATAGTATCGACCCAGTGGTCCTAGAATATCGTGGGAGGGCTCATTGGAATGAAAATTAAAAGTTCTAGTGCTCTTTTTAAGTGACCAAAAAGAATGGAGGGCAACTATACCCCCTCCCACGCTCATGTTTTTTCCAAAGTCCCCCGATCAAAATTTTGAGATAGCCATTTTGATCAACATGGTTGAAAATATGATAAAAATGTCTTTTAGGATGACTTGATCCCCCAAAGTCCCCAGGGGGAGGGCTGAAAGTTATGAACTTTACTCAATGTTAACATATAGTATTGGTTATTGGGAAGTATACAGACTTTTTCAGAGGAGATTTTTTCTGGTAGGTGGGGGAAGGAGAGGGTCGGGGGCTATATGGAAGGATCTTTCCATGAAGGAAGTGTTCAGGGGGGAAGGGACATTGCTAGGAAGGGGGCGCCTGATTTCCCAGCATTATTAAAGAAAAAGATCAGGAATTAAATAAAAAAAACAAGTTTTTCAACTGATCAACTGATTGTGATTAAGAGGTTATTTTTAAAGAACTGGAAAAAAAATTCGAACTATAGTTTAAAGAGCAGGGTATTGACTAGGGGGCGAACCCCCTAATATACGTGTTAAAAATTTATGAATATAGAAGTTCGTTACGTAAGTTAATTCTAAGTTACGTATATTTATTACTAATAAAAACGTTCGTAAATAAAATTAAACAAGTTTCGAGAAAGCCATTTAACCAAATATAATATGCAAATTTTGTTTTAATTATTTATGTACGGTGAGCCAAAATCAAAACCTGCATTAATTCAAAAACGTTCAAAAATTAAATAAAAAAAACAAGTTTTTCTAACTGAAAGTAAGGAACGACGTTAAAACTTAAAACGAACAGAAATTATTCCGTATATGAAGGGGGCTGTCCCCTCCTCAACGCCTCGCTCTTTACACTAAAGTTTGACTTTCTCACAACTCTATTTTTTTAAACAATAAAAAAACTTTAGCGTAAAGAGCGAGGCGTTGAGGAGGGGACAGCCCCCTTCATATACGGAATAATTTCTGTTCGTTTTAAGTTTTAACGTCGTTCCTTACTTTCAGTTAGAAAAACTTGTTTTTTTTATTTAATCA